>NC_045153.1:21360241-21460241 GCF_900700415.2 Clupea harengus | reverse complement strand
GAGAGCGGGGGCCTCCATCATGATCACGGGGGAACAGCCTCTGCCCTCTGAACACGAGCGGGACCACTGAACACGCCTTAAAAACAGGGGCAGGCAGCCTTCAGGTCACCCGTGTGTGTGTGTGTGTACACACAGGACGCCTGACTGACCACCCCGAGGGGTCAAAGGTAAGCCACTAAATCAGAGTCTACGTTTTTGATATCTTGAAATTTACATGACTATTAGCTAGAGCATTAATGGAGGAGGATTTGGAGTCGGTCAGGCGTGGGGGAGTTCCAAGCGACCTGCACTAACGACACCAGTGGGCCACGGGGCAGGCCAGTCCATCAAGAAGGGGGGAGAGAGTCGATTAGGACTGGGCTTTGGGGAAATGGCCAAAAGGATAACAGCAATGCTCTGATGAAGTACTGAAGTAAGGTACAGTAATATGGAGCTGGAGGAGCGGGCAAGGCCGTGCTGTAGGGGAGAGAATGAGGGGGTTGGCTGAGGAGACCCATGACAGTGTGGAGGTGTGGGTGGAGGTGGAGGTGTGGGTGGAGGGGGAGGGGGAGGTGGAGGGGGGCTCTGTCTTCTAGGATGTTGAGTTTGATTGGCCTTGTGCGGGTTTAGGATAGACTGCTCATGCCAGAAGACTTTCACTCTCTTTCCCTCTCTCTGTCACATACAAATTCAATATTTACTTTCGAATCTCATAAACAAATCATACATAGACACCTATGACAATACACCCACACATGAACTTGATCCACTCGTGTACTTGACTATTGCACACACACACACACACACACACACACACACACACACATATAGGTCACACACACACACACACACACACACACACACACACACACACACACACACACACAAATGCAGAGAGACACAGACAACCCAGCCCCTTCGAGGACAGTAATTAAAAGCCAACCTTCCCTTGGATAAGAAGTCACTTGTATAATAGGCTTTGCCTTCATCTGTGAAAGTAGCCCTTAAACCCTATTTGCGGCTGGCAGCAGAGACAGGTTGTGTGCGCCTCGCGCCATCTCACAGCTCCGACCGTGACCCCGGCGGGAGGGACCTTCTGACGTGGGGGTGGAGTGTGGCTGCAGGCGCAGGAGGCGTGCAGAGGGACAGAGCCCTCCCATACTACCTGCTCACTCTCACGCTGGCCACTCAAGGCAACATGACACACAGTCAAGATGCAGTCAAGGCCAACACTCACACACGCATGCACACACACACGCGCACAAACACACACACACACACACACACACACACACACACACACACACACACACACGCATGCTCTTCCCAGCTCAGTGTGTGTAAGGAGCACATTTCCTGTAGCTGCATTATACAGTACCAGCTCACACTGACTCACTGACTCAAGAAAACATGACATACACACAGTCAAGACACAGCCCAGGCTCACACACACTCAGACACACACACATGCCAGCCACACTTGCTCACTCATTCACTCTCTCACACACCGACACACACACAGTGTTTTCTGAGGCCGTGTTCTTCAGTGTGTGTGTGTGTGTGTGTGTGTGTGAGTGTGAATAGAGGGAAGAGAAGAAGGCGGCTCCATCGCGTATATCACACCACATGTCGAGAGCCCATGTGTCAGGCAGGCCGAGTAACGCAGTGAGTAATTACTCCAACATGGGCCACAGGCCCCCACTCACACACACACACACACACACACTCTCACACACACACAGGCACACACACACACTCACACACTCACACAGGCACCAGCCACCTCTCTGCACTGGCATCATCTCGCTCCTGATATTTGCCTTCAAATTAAAAGAAAAGAACAGAACCCAAAAAGATTCATGACGGATGGTGACCTCATTCAAAGTTCGGGAAGAGAAATGGAAAAGGGTGCAAAGACCAAACACACACACACACACACACACACACACACACACACCTCTCTGGTTCTCTTTCCCTGCCTCTTAAAAACCTGCATTCCTCCTAGGTAAACAGAGGCTGTTTTTAATTAGAAGGATGCAGAGCTCTGAGACGGGAACATGGAGGTCTCTGGCAGGGCTGTGAGTTAAGGACTTCTGTATGAACATGCAGCCTTCCGTTTGTGTCATTCTTAATGTAAACGGATACTTAAGTGCTTCCATGAAAGCAACAACTAATGAGAAGAGGAGTGTACAAAAAGTGAGAGAAAGAAATATAGGAGAGGAGTTGGACGGTGAGAACGAGTGTTAGAGAAAGACATGGAGAAAGAGAGAGAATGAGTGAGCTTCAGATAGAGGCTGTATCACAAAGTAGCGAGACAGACAGACAGCACGTGTGTGTGTGTGTGTGTGTGTGTGTGTGTGTGTGTGTGTGTGTGTGTGGGGGGGGGGGGTAGTGGTAGGAGAGGAGAGCAGAGAGGAGGTGCTGTGTTTGTTTTCTTGCCTCTGGCTAATGAATTTAGTAAAGTGCCAGGTGGATGCAAATCTGAGCGCCATCGCCTGGAGAGACACAAATTTCACAGCAGCTTCAGAAATTTAACATCAAATCCCTTAATGAAGGCCTGATTCGCAAGAAAAACAGTGTGTGTAGATGTGTGTGTTTGTGTGTGTGTGTGCTTGTGTTCGTGTGTGTGCGTGAGAGAGAGAAAGAGACAAGCAGAGAGGTGAGAAGTGGAGCATTAAGACAACCCCCCCCCCCCCTCCTCTCTTTAGCCTCTCAAAAGCACAAGTACAAACCCAAATGGCTGTGTCGCTGGGCAGTCAACAGATTAACAACAAGGCCGTAAAGAGCTAACAGTCTGCTGGAGAAGCGAACACAACCGCCCTGCCCACTCTGGGGTGTCAGCAGCCCCTGCCCAAACACCACCCAAGCCCTTAGAGAGAGTCTCCAGTTTACTGTTTCAATTTAGTGGACATATTTACTCAAAGTGAATTTGGATTACTTATCTAAAGCCAGAAGACAGATAACTACATCTGCAATTATAACACTTTATCCCTACTTATACCACAGCATGGCTGAATTCCCTGTCGTGGTGTTCTTTAGAGTCGGGCATTATTTTCTGCTACCCGAACACGGTGTTGTCCATTATCACCTTTGGGACCATGACTACCACCATCGTCATCGCCATCGTCCAGTTATGAAGGTATGGAGGCATGATGATCTAGGCACGACTACAGGACAACACTGTGCAACGGGAGCCACTGGGACTACAGCAGACACGGCTAGCACTGGCACGTTTACCAGAAGAGGTTGGCAGTGCCAGGGACGAGTGGGCACAGGGAGCATGGAGGCCAGAAATGCCCTTCCTGATGCCCCCGCCGAGTAGACAAGAGTTAGTCAGCGCTCAGACAAAATACAGGGAGTGTGGAAAGAATGACATGGTGAAGCATGGGGCAATGTGCACTCACACACGTACACACATACACACGTAGACATATCCACAGAAACACAGATACACACACACACACACACACACCTACAATATATCCCACAAACATTACATAAAACTGTCCAGAATATATAACTAATTGTGCAGTTTGACCCGACTTTTCAAACCGTTTCAACCTGGCCAGGCACTGACCGAGGAAACGCAGCTCCGTGTTAGGTGGCCTGGAAGGCACAGATTAGCGTGGCCTCTCTGACAGGTGACCGGCGAGTCGACCGGTCCGGCGACACACGGGACAATGAAAGCCGCGGCTGAGCGGTGCTGCCACTGCCCCGAGGAACCAGAGGAGCTCATTGTGAACGCTCCCGTGTGATGTTTCAGCGGGGGCCGTTTCCTGTGCCGTCCGGCGAGCCGCGCGGTAATGACGGAAACTCGAGTTTGATTGACAGGGGGTCAGGCGCCGTGGCACAGCGCAGGCATTGTTTTGATTGGCATCAAAAAAATAAACATAAAAAATACCCAGGGCAGCACATTTAAGAAGCCCACCATGCTTAAAAACGATGCCACTGTGCCACTGTTTCACAGCTCAGTGTTGTTATTGACCAGACTTGGCTACAAGACTCTACTCTACCGCTAACCCTTGGGGGGATGTTCGACTGCAAACGATGCAGCAGTAAACTGCTACTTCAAACACAGGCCTTATCAACGACAAGCACTTTCTAGCAGCAGAAAGAGAGAGAGCAATAAAGTCTAGCTGCCGCCGCTGCTACTGCTGCTGTTGCTGCTGTTCCCTCCACTCCTCCTGCACAGTCTACTGGGAGCCAAGAGGAACAGAGGCTAAAATGGTTTCAATTTAGACTAGCGAGGAACGGGGCTTCCTTACGTCCCACGTTCATTACTTCCTTCCTCCGATCTGCAGGAATGCCGTGTGTGGCTTTATGTACTGAAGTAAGTAGAGGAGTAAAGTGGGCGACGGAGGGGAGGGGGGTGGGGGGGTGGAGGGGAGGTTCGCACACAGTTGGCCCTCTACCTTTGTTCTGCCCCAGCCTTCCATGCGATCACAGACAACCAGGCCTGTAGGCTAGGGAGGGAAAATAAACTTTGTAGCCAAGGCTCCGAGAGTATCAGAGAATATCCCAGGCGCCAAGTGGGCCCTGCACACGGCCAGGGAAGACTTTCAGAGCAAGTGGAAGTGTCTAGATGTCTCAATGCTTTAAGAAGCACATCACATGCAATCTATATGTCCTCACTCTGCCTCGGAGGTACTTGACTTGAACAGCTGGTGAAGGCAGTTGACATTCATCAGGTTTTCCAGAAAGCTTGCGTAATGCATTACAACTTCCTCTACATCTTCTTATCTCTACATGTTGGAATATCATTTATTTATAAACACATGTACATTTTTCTTCATGCAATGCATTTAGATGTATAATAGGTTTAGTGTAATATTTAGTGTTTTTTTGTATCATTTTAGGATGGAACGACTGAACAGCAAAAAAAAGGTACACTTCTCTCCTTCTACTAATAATAACAAAAAATGTGTTGTCACGACCCCCTCAGCACTAAATTCCAAAATGTATTCTGAAAATTTGTTCGGTGACGAGCAAGCTCAGCAACCTCGACATCAAGCGTGCAGCGGGTAAATCGGTGGAACAAGAAGTCCCTCTCTCCAACTACGGCTGTATCCTGTATTTTCCAATTATCACCTTTTAAAAGGCCAGCTGGGTGCATTCCAAGCAGTCGGGGGCCATTCCATTTGCATTGCTCTGAGACAAAGTCATGCTCAAGTACTTCCATGCTGAAGTTCATTACAACTAGAGGGGCCACACCATCATTACTTTTCATTATTTTTGGTAACAGGTCCTCTCAGGATATTGATCCAATCATCCAGAATCTGTGAACTATGACTTCAAATCAAGGTGCCACATCAAGACGGTTAAAATGGTCCAGGGAGAAAAACACTGGCACAAAGACATAAAACAGATTCTCATCTTTATATTATTATTATTATATTTTTTATTATTACTATTATCATTATTATTATTATTATAATACCACACAATGTATGTATGACTCAGTTTTTTTTCTTATTCTAATTTTTGAGTATTTTTTAATCATTGTATTTGAAATAACAGGAAGGAGAGTATGTTCATTGAGTTTTTGTAACAATCAATTCATTATCCGTGTGGAGTCATTATCACCAGTACATTACACAGTGCTTGGAGTAGTGCATCACCGTTTGCCTAACAACTGAACCAGCGACAGCCCAGGGTGTTTATGCTGCTCCTCCTCTATCTAGTGTAAACTCCATGTTTGATTTTCTCTCTCCCTCCCTCCCTCCCATCCTCCCATCCTCCCTCTCTCGCTCTCTCTCTCTCTCGCCTTCTCCCTATCTTCCTCTGTAGTGCATATAGCAGCATTTAGCTGTGAATTAATTTTCATGTTTAGATATACCCTGCTGTGGTGCGATTCTGCTGGTGCATAATAAAAATCTGCAACACTACATATGGTCTGATTGGCCTTGTGGGTATTTTCGCAGCGCTGTGCTGTATCTGGGTGTGTGGTACCAAAGGCAAAGAGAGGAGGGGGGGAGTGAGGAGGGGAGCTTACGGAAAAAAGCCAACAGAAGCACAAAGACGAGGACATGACAACTCTAGGGCTACATAATGGCACATCAAACGGTAAAACCGCAAGACACAGTGGAAAAAAAAACGTTCAACAATGGGGCATAATCACCATCCATTTTTTGTCTCTTTTTTTAAGCTGCAGAGAAGGAATATCTGAATTATGAGGCACACACATGGGTGTGCGTGTGTGTGTGTGTGTGTGTGTGAGAGTGTGTGTGTGTGTGTGTGTGTTTGATGGAAAGGAGGGGGATTCGGTCGAAAATCGGGGGGAGGACCCAAAACATTCCCGTCTGCGCCTCCTTCACAGTGTCGCGCTCCCTGATCCGTCCAGACGGCCCCAGGGAGGAGTGGAGCAGAGAAGTGTGAGGAGAGAGAGAGAGAAAGAGAGGGATAGAGAGAGAGAGAGGGATGGATAGAGAGAGAGAGGGATGGATAGAGAGAGAGAGAGAGACAGAGGGGCAGGCCTTGGGGGTGGAAGGGAAGCGGGGAGGGACACACACCCACGGTCGCACCAGCAGCCCCTTAATGCGCTGTGTCTAATGCTCCTATTTAGGGGCATGGGCGGCCAACAGTGCGTGCACTCAGGTCCTTTTGGGGGAAAGAACATGGCTATCACCTATCCCAACAGCTGTGGCCCTGAAGGGTAAACAAAAGGCCGCAGGAAGTAGCGCTTCACTGCCGCTGCCGGACCGCTAACAGGCATGGGGACGTGGTCTGTGGCACCAGCTACCGCTGCCTGGCAGGCACCACCACCACCGCCACCACCACCGCTGCACCGCCTCTGTGCCAGTCGCACGAGCACAGCCACCAGCTTCACTGAAAAACACACTCCCTGTCTGACAGGAGCCCAGCCAAAACGCCCACAACCATGCAGGAAGTCAGGACCAAAAGAAAAGACAAAAATACAAAAAAAAGTGTGATAAAACAGCCAATTTTTGTTTTGTAGCAGCAGTGGGATGGCACATTATAACAACAGTAGCACTTTTTTCTTTTTGGTCCAACTACATGAAACATAGAGAAAAGCCCCCCAATGTTTTTGGCCAATTCAGTTTTTTTCTCTCTTTTTGTGTGTGTGTGTGTGTGTGTGTGGGGGGGGGGGGGGGGGGGGGGGGGGCCTGGGGGAGCCTTTATTGGCAAACCCCTGCGACGGCGTTTTTGTCAATCGGACTGATCAAAGCCCAAGCCAACTGGACAAACCAGGGACCGGTGGGCCAAGCCAGTCCCGGAATTAAAGGCAGGAGGAAAAAAGGGTCTGGTCTCCAAAGGCTTTAGTGCCTCTCGCGGGTTGTCACATTCAAATGACCTGGCCTGCGCCTCAGATGTCTCCGTAATCATGCCCCCTTTTCATGTTGCCTCAATTGAAATCCACTCGGAAGAGACACTCTCCGTAAAATAAAAGAAACAAACAATAGAAACTAGCCTAATTTATTAATGAAATAAGTAAATATGCCAAGCCCAGTGCTTTCCTGACTGACTGGTTCCACCATGATTTATGTCTGTCTGCCAGGAAGGACTGAAGCCATTTAGCGACAATTTTAAGAAACCAAATAAAATCGACTGGCAAAAGTGATAGAAATTACTTGCCCTGATGCCAGAACCCAGTCACGTTTTGGCTTTGACAATATTGAGATTAGAGAAAAATCGTCAATCAATCAATCTGAGATCACAGAGATCAACACACATACATAGACACGCACACAAACAAACAAAGACCCCGTTTTAGTCATTCTTTAGCCTAAATGACAGTCTCCTAAATACCCTGGATAATGGTTGATAAATGCAAATACGTCTGGCAAACAATCATTTAACAGCTAGGGACATTTTTGATAAACAGGGCTCTACTGGGGCCATTTACAAAGGTGTTAAAATTATTCACGTTGTGGTTTCACTGAAACAAACTCACAGAATAATGAGCTGTTTGTTGGCACATAAGCTTTTAGGTGATAATTAGATTAAAATTACTCTATTAGAACAAAAGTGGAGTTTTGATTTTTTCCCCCCAGATGGACGTCTACAATTCCTTGATTAAAGGTAGGGTAGGCGATTTATTTTAGAAGCATTTTTAGTTTTTGAAATTGTCTTCACATCCTGACAGCATTTAATAAGTCAAATGCTCTAACAACAAAAATAAAAAAAAATTAAAACTGTCATCTGTCGCAGGCCTGTAAAAAGCCTGTCCAATAATTTCAGTCGGAAATACCTGGTTTGTTTTTTGAGGAATTTGTTATTTTCCCAAACGATGTAGTCAACATCGCTAGGTACTTATGTACCTTATGTATCAGTCCAACACTAACGCTGGTAGACTATGTAGCTATGTCTACTAGCAACTTTACTTTATATGTAATTTATCTGTCTGTGTATATGTGGCTAGTGTCTGCATTGTAACGTTAGTTGAGTGCAAGTGTCGTTTGAGGGTATTTATCTTTTGTTAGTCTATATTGGGTTTGAACGGGACATTTTACAATGTAGTTTATTTGTGTCTTAACTGTTGTGAGAATGGAAATGGTTGGATACAGTAGTTGGATACGGTTAGCAATGGCGACAATTCACCTCTCTCCTATGCTCTCTTGTCGACCTGTCTTCCAGCAGTAGTCAGGCAGTGTGTGTTTTTGTGTTTTTGAGGAGTGGCTTTGGAGGGGTCTGAAGGAAGGGGCTGGGATTTGTTTCGGTTTATACTTTCAAAATCTATTTGACTCTTGCTGGTTTCTCCACCATCACCTTCCCTACCTTTAATCATACAAAATATTCTCATTTAGACCAGTCATCATGCTGTATTTCCCACATGTTAACACAAACGAAGCATTAGATAGAGAATAGCTTTGCTCACACACCAGCATCGTGTGGATGTCAAAGTTTACAGCTATTTGGATGAGTTGTGCTTGGAGATATTATAGAATGAAACACTTCTCCCAACACACACATTGTAGAGCTCAATTTCAAACAAGAGTTACAATGACCACAATTGACGATGGACCAGGATGGTTTGTCTTGGCGTCCATTTCAATAGGGTCGGTTTGTTGTGAAATGGAAAACGATAATATTTGGAATTCCACTTCTGGCAAAATAGGAAAAACTATCCGTGGGAGGAACTTCCCCTATCGTACCCCTGTGTCCTGCACTACGCACGTCAAGGGAGAGCAAATGGAGGCTTACAAATATCCCCCCTCGTGTTTGAAACGATGACATCAAACATGCCTGGTCTCAGAGGAGTCCCCAGAGGAGAATGAAGCTGGTGTGGTTTGGCTAGTGTGAGACCTTCCTGGACCCCACTGGTCAGATTTACCAAAGGTGACTAAAAGACAACGATCACAGATCACACGATCTGGCCAGAACTGAGCAGTTACGCAGCACCACACAGATTACAGAAACAACAGAGAGAGAGAGAGAGAGAGAGAGAGAATCAGCTCAGCACACATAATGGCTGATCAAAGCAGGCACTTCACAGGGGCAGTGCGTTCCTCTGATATGAGGCCGTTTGTTAGTGCAGAGGGCTGAGGCCTGGTGATCAATGACAATCCTTCATCAGTGTGCAGTATTTAAAACAAAGACTCCGCATTTCAGACAAACATTTATCTTTTAAACCTACTACAATACACTGATCTGATCTGACAAAGCCAAAGAGGCTACAGCTTGCAATTTGAGGTCATAATGGCATAACAGCAACAAGTTGCAATAACCTAAAATCAAAATAAACATTTGAAACATCTGGTTCCGGATACAACTCTTTGATTGGTTTATGAATTAGTTGTAATTCTTTTTGTTATCTTCGTTTTTAGTATCAAGGGATATGAGAGTCCGTGTAGACAGCATGTATAGCCGTTATGATGTTGTCCCAGGGTAACACTGCATAAGGAGAGTACTAGAGAGGTAAACAGAGATCTGTTCTACGCTATCCACACTACAATAAAGCTGTTTGTGGATTGTGATATGATCAGTGCTCAGTGTCATACACTCTAATTGGTATAATTTTGTGATCACATATTATGCCCCCAGGAAAGCTGCTTTGATTTTTGTTTTATTGATAAAGTTTACATTCAGTGAAACTAGTTCCACATACTGCACTGTGAATTGATTTTGTTCTTTGAGTAGCCATCCAATAGAGTAAATTATAAGTTACACCAACAGAAGATCTATTCTTAATCTTTAACATGATATAATATGATATAATACATGTCAAAATAATATAGACTACTGAATCCATCCCTAGTGTGCCAACACACACACACACACACACAGATTTTCTAGACATCTGCGAATACATCTGCAATAGAGTGTGACACAGTGACATGAAATGATGCCTGTAATCTTTGCAAACAGAGAAAAGGCCCACAGGCCTTCACTCAACCATGTGAAGGAATCACTGTGAAAACCCACCAGCATTACTTAGACTAATCGTCGGAGCACAGACTGACGCAGATGTACCAGTGTGTCTGTGTGTGTGTGTGTGTGTGTGTGTGTGTGTGTGTGTGAGGGAAAAGAGCAGGGAAGGAGAGAGAGAGAGAGTGAGTGATGGAGAGAGAGAGAAGGAGAGAGGGCGCTGATGAGCTGGTGAGCCGCGGTGTCCTCGTAGCGACCTGTCACAGAGTGGTCACCTGGGAGATTAGACGGCTAACGTGGCACACGGGGAAAACACAAACAACGCGCATCACCAGCACACCTCGGCGCGGCGCGCACCGGGTCATCCTGAGGGCAGCCACCAGAGGAGTAGTAGGCTACTCTTAATCACTCTCTTTCACACATACACACACACACACACACACACACACACACACACACACACACACACACACACACACACACACAGAGTGTTAGGCTACAAGTACACATTTATCACAGTTTTACCATTTATACAGTCACACCTGTATTATGCAAGAACACAAGCCCACTTGCACACACTCATGCATACACACACATACACTCATTCACATCAAAATCCACATCCACCCAAACAGTCGTGGTTTTACACACACACACACACACACACACACACACACACACACACACACACACACACACACACACACACACACACACAGGCATGCCTAAGCGTCTAGTCCTGTCTCTGTCCCACAGCCCTCTCAGTGCCTAACTAACTCCCCTGGCCTGAGCTGGTGATTAAAGCTGACACCAGGATAAGCCCTGCGTCAACACGGCCACGGCACACTACACCACGCCATGCCACGCGCACCACTCCACACTACACACTCCCCGTCGCCTTTAGAAACCATCACACGTAAACAAAACACCCGCCCTTTCAAAGAGGACAGGAAAATGCCGAGGGGCGGTAAAGGTTAGTGGCTCTTTAGCAATCTGGTGAGAGAAACAACCTTTTTTTCCCTCCCTTCCCTTTCTTCACTTGTCCTTCTTTCCATCTTCTTCTTCTTCGTTTAATCTTGAACAAAAGTCGTCTTATTTTCCCCATCTCCCTCTCTCACCTCACCCACGACACCCTATCCCACCTCCCCTGTTTTGGGCAGGAGCCATTCGAGGCAATGGCTGAGCCACTTCAGCCTTAGGGTTAAGTCACTAGTAGAAATGAGATTAGGGGGAATTGGAATGCCAGAGTGATCCGTCATTCAGAGACAGCCCAAAAGAAAAGACCCTCTTAGGCAAGTGGGAGGGTTTTATATAGCCTGAGCGCTTTGATTAGAGCCGTCCTTAACCGCATCCGATGAGTAAGGCCATTCCACCCCCGCATTTTTACTGCCGCGCCGCTGACCTCTTCCTGTCTTCGTGTAAATAGGTGACGTGTCTTTAATGGTGCCCTGGCAAGAAAGGGCCCCAGTCATGGGAAAGCAACATTCCCCGGCTCAACGAATTCTTCCCCAGTAACAAAGCGCCCCCCCCTTTTTTTCATTAGTGTACGTCAGACAGACAGAAAAGAACAGCTTTTTAAGACCCCCAAAACGTCAGAATTCATGAGCAACCCTTAAGCTAAGGTAAACCGTATGGCGTCAAAACAAAGATTATGGGCCAGTCTTGCAGCGCACTTTCACTGTAAGGAGAAAGAGTGCAGACGACTTGTGACAGTTGTTTCCAGTTTTCAGAAGGGAGGAAAAAAAAATGCCCATCATAAAGCCGGGCATAGGAAACAGGATAAGGCGTCTCGGCCAAAGCTGTAAAAAAAAAGGTAGAAAAAAAAAAAAGAAAAAAAAAGAAAAAGGCCTCTGTGGGAACTTGAAAGCATAGACAACTGAAGTCAAGGGGGTTGCCATCTGGAAACAATAAACAAACAAACAAGGAAGGGGGTGGGGTGGAGGGGGAGCCCAAACACAAACACAATGAAGGGAAAATGTTAGGCTGATCGGCACAACCGCCCATGGCACAGGCCTTAGTGGGCACACACACACACACACACACACACACAAACACGTACATACAACACGCATCATTAGTGAAGAGTGATGTGTTCACACAGACACCTGTCCTTCGGGAACAGGGGGAGATGTCTTTGGAAAGCGAGCAGGGCCGGGCACCGTTCCCCGAGGACTCTCTTCTTCCCTCCTCTCCACAACTGCTGTGTTGCTGTGTGTGGTTGCCTCCAAGCCTCTTGCTAATGAGCTACAAGCGCTACCGGGGGGGTGGGGAGGGGGGGTATGTTGGGGGAGGCAAAGCGGGGCCGCTGCTAAACGGCAACGTGACGAAGGGGGCCCCCATAACACACCCCATTAAAGGGGCTAAGTAAACAGCCCTGCCTGGCTGGCTGGCTGACTCCTCCGCTCCCAAGCACCCTTGCTAATGCAAAGACCCTCCACCACCACTATGCTCTAGTCAGACTCCACTGTCGCAGGAAGTGACATCACAAACAGGCCGGAGAGGAAGAGAGCGCAGGCCCCAGAGGGACAGAAGTGAGAACGTTTAAAGGAGGCGCGGAGGAGAGGGCAGGAGGTGCAGGAGGAGGCCAGGTGGCAGCTGGGAGGTAAAACCCAGACCAGGAGTGGGTGAGCAGTTTGGGGAGGGATTACTGAGAAGGAATAGGCAGGCAGGCCAGCCGGAAGACAGACAAACAGACAGACAGACCGACAAACAGACAGACAGACAGACAGACAGACAGAGACAGAGGCTGTGTTTTTGACCTTGACTGATGGAGTAGTGAGACAGCAATCTGCCCCGTGTTGTTTTGGTAAAGTGCCCCTCTTAAACATTTAGCTGGTGCCACCAAAGATATTCCTAGAGCGGAGATTTAAACACACACACGTACACATACACACAAAGCCACACAACAGACAGTAATCAAGCCCCTTTATCAATTTTTAACAATTCATGAATTCACTTATTTATATATTTAATATATTCCCCACATCGAATTAAACATTTGAGTAAATAATTTGTCATGTCAGTGATGTAGAGTGAAGTACTGAACAAACATGACAATGTGCAGTAAAAAAAATTATATAAATATCTTCTGAATACAAGTCCAATCGATCTTGAGAAACGGGATATTAAAGCCAGCAGATTTTAGTCTTAAAAAAAAAGTGGAATGGAATATCAAAGCCCCAACAGCTTTGGCATAACGAGCATGGCCAGGCCGTGTGTCTGCTTTGAATTTTGGCTATTTACTAGACTCTGTGGGGGAGAAGAGCCTCGAACCAATATGAAAATTACCAAAGCATTTATAGACGCTGCTACCACTGTTGGACAAAAAGCATAAACCACTCTGTAATACTCCGAGCGCATGTTGTGTGCCCACTCGTAAACACAGAAACCTCTTTCCTCTCGAAATCCAACACGCCTCTAAGCTCCGGCTGGCTCCGCCACAACGGGCGAGCAATCTGTGTAAGCCAGCGCCACCTACTGGCGACCTTGGGCGCATTGCAGTATCTCCTGCCGAGCTCCATGCATCACGACCCCGCTCAGTTCCAAAGCTAATGACAAGCGCTGAAAACGGCGGAGGGGCTGGTCGAAACCTAGCAGGCAGACAGAGAGGGGAGCCGTGGCCATCCTCAAGGCGGTAGTAAGCCATTAACATATGCACCACCCTGGGCAATCAACTGGCATTATTGACTCCACTCCTCTTATTGCCTATATTCATTTAATATTTAATTGTCACCCGCTATTAACAACGTTTTTCTGTTCATGACATATGTTATGTACTTCCCTAACTACAAATAAACAGCATATCTGAAACTGTTGGGATGGAATAGGATTATTGTGAAACAGCTGTAAAACAGTGTTTTTCACATGGTCAGTGTAGAGAATAGAAATACAATGACTGCACTTTTTGGTCAGTTGTTAAAAAAAAAATCCTGATCTCCAATACATTTCAGATATTTAGGCCTATACAAGTCCAAATTCTATACAATTAAAAACAAACTACAACAGCTACAAAAAGAGAAAAGAAATATTACATTTCAACAATATATTTAATCTTTAAAGAACCTAATATCATGTTTGCATATTGTTTAAGCAACTAAAAAATTATAATTGTATGAAGAAAATAAGTAAACTAGATATAAAAGTAATATATATAAGTAATAATAAATGTAACACACGGAAATACTGACTGAAAGAGCGACAGTATCTAATAGACAAAATGCAAAATTTCCAAAACATAATTTCTGACCTTATATGATGAACACACAGTACTACATTACACAGTGTGACTGAGATCCAGCCTTACTGCAGGCTTCTAGAGTAAGAACCCCTTACGCTTCAGCAGAGAACACTGCCAACACTGCCACCATGGGGCAGCATGCGGAACTGCTACTATCTCCATTTACTCCATCGCAACTACCAACCAAAATAAATAAACAAACAAACAAATCCCATCCACTACACATCACTGTGGCTAAAAAAAAAAATCACATCATCCAGCCCCAAAAACAAGTGATAGCGAGTTTCTGCTGTAATGGCCGACTCTGCGATGCGATGCATTAGGGTGATGTATAAGACAGGAAGTGCTGTGCGGTTACACGACGACCTGGCATGGACAGCCTCTCTCCCAGCAGACGTGGGCCTGGCCCAGGTGCCTTGTGGGAGTCCTGTCATGAGTGTGAGTGAGTAAGTATGGCACGGACCGAAGCTGCTAATAGCATCCAGCCCACACACTGCCTGCCTGCCTGCCTCCGACTGAACTTGCAGCCACGGGCACGAACACACATGCACACACACACACACACACACACACGCAGACACACACACACACACACACACAGCCTCTCAATGCTCTTTCTCAGCAGCAGACAGCAGCAGATTTTTCCACTACGGCCACGGAAAAGGGCTGTCCAAGCTCCAAAAGAGCCTAATAAACTATTTCAAGGGGAAGGGATTAATACATTGATAGTTAAACAAAGTTCCGTCCATCGGCAGCTGGAAGACTTGGCTTTTGCAAATCTGTAAAAAATGATTATAACTGTGATTTACTGCACGTCATTATCAAGTGTGTTCACAGTAAAGCAGAGAATGTATTAATGGCAACAAGCAAAAGTTACTGCATATGCCCTTGACAAGTATTTGGTATATTTATTTTATTTTAGATGTTCCAGAATATAAATAATTTCATTGGATTATTCTCACGAGCTGCCAGGGATTTTATTGTTTTTTTTTATCTGTTTTAGGATAATATTTTAAGTAACCTCCATGTGAAGAAATCTCAAACTCCCATTCGCCCAGCTTTTTGTTATGTTTAAAAACACGGCCTATTCCCTGTCCTGTTCGTTTAATCCCAACAACACGCTCAATCTTGAAACCACACGGGTCCCCCCTCCACTTGCCAGGGCACTGGCAGGCTGGCTGGCTGCAGAACAGGATTCCTTTGTTGCATTGTTCACACATTCCTCAAAGGCCCCGTGTGTTTGTACAGATGCGATCCCATGCGCTGTCTGAGGAACCGTTCCCCGGGCCAAGACGTTCCGTTGATCAAAGTGTTTAATGCGAGAGAGCTGAGGCACTTGTTTGGGTGGTGTTTTTTTTCTTTTTTTGGAGGATGGGGGGCGTGTGTCTGGGTAAGTGTGTGTGTGTGTGTGTGTGTGGTGGTGGTGGGGGGTGTCTGTGGGGACTCTTCAGGGGCACAAATCCCCCCCATCTGTTGACCGTATGGATCTTCTCAGTTACCTCTGGGACAAGTGCAGCCCTCACTGCCATCTCTCTCTAACTCACTCTCTCTGCACTAGTTTACACAGCTGGCCCACAATCCTGTTACCAGCGCTTTGTTTTGGACCAGCAACATGTGTTAACTTAATGCTCTGTAACAAATTTCAAAGGCAAGCTTAGAAAGGGTCAACAACAGGTAATAGACCGATTTATTGATGCACCGGGTAGACGGAGAAATGAGAAGGAAAGGGGGGGGGGGGGGGGGGAGGATGAGAAAAAGAAACTTCTTGGAACACTGAAGTTGCCTTTTTGGGACGCTGCAATAATAAATGTTGAGCCCAGACCTCATACACTTTTCATGGGTAACAAAACCAAGATATGGGATAGCTTTCTTCGCATCAAAATAATAGTTCAAGTTGGCTTGATTCATTGACTGTGAGACCACATACACATGCAAAAAAATGAATAATAATAAAAATAAAATAAAAAAATAATTCCAGCACTAGCTTTAGGTTTTCGTCCTGTGACAAATCTGGCAGTAGCATTTGGTTGCAGAGGAGCTCAGCTCAGGTTGTTTTTTCTGGCTAACTGGATTAAGGCCACACACACCTCACTGCCAGCCACCCGCACCAATCAACGTGGAAATGAGTTGTCAACACATCCCTGTTTGCTCAGCAGCCATTTATTTTTCTATGGGATGCCGATGGCCTCCACACAGCCACCAGCCACCAGATGAATGGGGGGGTTCGCTTTGAACATTTAAAAAAAAGATCCTTTTCCTCCTCCTCCCAAAACCAGCTCCCCGACACACACACACACACACACACACACACACACACACACCCACACCCACACCCACACCCCTCCGGTTGTCGTGGTTTAGGAAATGTCACAGTCTTTACAAACAACAAGGACACAACTCATTTAGCATTGTAACCTCAAACAAAATCAGATGCACTGAACCAACCTTACAATAAATCAAGAAAAAAAATGTATGCTTAATCGAGGATATAACCTTTTCCATTGCTTCACTTTTGACTATACATTTGTTTTCATTTAATGAAATAATTGTATTGAATTATGCAAAGCAAGAAATGTCAATGAATAGTTAATAATGTTGGTAACAACAACAACAACAATAATAACAATAATCATCATCATCCTCATCATTTTAACACACACATAGAACCTATATAAAACTGTCATAGGAAAGACCCATGGTCAAGGAAGGCCATCAGGAAATCCACATAGCGCAACCAACCAAAACCATTTCAGAGTCTGGTCAGTGCATACTGGGTTTGTCGGAAATTAATCTCTGATTTATGCTACTTCTTTCGAAAACGCAGCCCTTGCTTCCGCCACTGGCCTTTGTGCAGTTCCCCTTAATTGAAACCGTTATAGTGGTGGCATTACCCTGGAGATTTTATAACCTGTGTTGTAAAGCCTTTGGCAGACCCAGAAAAGGGGAAACTGCCCATTAACTTATGAGGCCCAGGCCTTGGCTGGGTAATTGACATCCTCTGAGCTACTTTCATCACTTGTCCACATCATGGCAGCACTCAATGTTTCCTCTAGGATGCTGTTGCATCCCTGACACTGGGGTGTTTCTGACATACCACAGTCTGCTGCCAAAGAAGTTGCTCTAGGCAACTCCGTAAAACACATACTCACACACACACACACACACACACACACACACACACACACACACACAGAGTGAGGTGGAGAAAGAGGGAGCTCTGAATGGGCAAATATATGCAAACTTACCTAGTGTACAAATGTGAAATACAGTGCACCTTAAAAATATCTCTAAATGACACTGTATGACGTTTAATACATTTCACTATAGTTTAAAAATACCACATTTCTCCCGATGGTGATAATGAGGGTGGCTTTAATAAATCATGCAACACACACACAAACACATGCACACACACACAGCCTTCTGGCAGTGTGCTGAAAAACCACAGCACTAAAACTGTCACTGGGACACCTCACACTCACACTCAGACACAGACACAGACACAGACACAGACACAAACACACACACACACACACAGATGCACACACTCAGTGCAGATATGACGGGCCTTGGCGTGACAGTCACTTCACACTGCAGATGAAGCCAGGCCATCAGAGCACCGCCTCTGGATAGTCATCTGCCTCAAATTAAACCCACCTGGCACCCTGGCCTGATGACCAATATGGACACATTACTGGGACCCTAAAACCATGCCTCCATTGTAATTGACATTTAAACTGTTTGAAGTCCCTCATTAAGTCCCTGAAGATGAATTAGGCACAGATGCCCAGCCTTAACTAAGTACAGTAGGATTGCTGTACATGAGCTGCAGAGGGACCTCACTACTGTGCACTAAGAACACTTAAGGTATCTGGAAATTAAATATGACATTCAAGCAACTCCAATGATTTACAGATAGGTCTACTTATTGAAGTATATATATAAAGTTATTTCAAATTACGTTAATACTGTTTAACATTAGAATTGGCCCTCCACACTTTTTGAAAACACTGAAGAAACAATAATTCATTTGAATAGCTTTTGTACTAACATCCATGATTGTTGGCCTACAAATTAGGATAGTCAGAGTTGCAATGTAAATGGCAATACAAATATCATGATTAACAAAAAGTTAGTAGTTATTTACTTGGTAATACGTGTTTAACGTACTTCCTCGTATAGTCTTAATTCTAAATTTGCCTGACATATCTGTAAACTGCAATAAAATGATTAATTGCTAACTAATATCTCTGACAAAGAAATTATAATACAAAATTACGATCCATTTTCTCCAAACGCATCGCCATAGCCCAAACTCCTAACTGCTAAAGTGAAATAGCAACCCAAAACACCATAAATATTTACTTCAAACAGTCTACTCTCTTTCAGAATCTTCGGTAGGCTGATATTAAGTTAGTATGACGTTTTCGGGGAGACATCCACCTCCAACGGTCAAGCGTTTGACGATTAAATGCAAGTTTAGAAGGGCCTACTAATAATTTAGTGGGCTGTGACAACCGCGATAGAGGTCAGCTGGGGACAATTTGGCTGCTCTTTACCCCACTGACCTACAAATCGACACCGCCACGTCTAGCGACGTACAGAACCGTTCCGTCGGTGCAACATTGTAGTAACATTTGCTTGCCAACAAGGCTCAAGTGGGGAAACGTGCTATGGTGAATGCCAGTGTGAAAATTCCAAATGGCGCCGATTTTATGAATGAATTCGGCATATGCAACATTTGTCCACGCGTTCATTTTGCATCACAGCACAGTTACAACTAGGCATGAAGTGATGTCCATGGGCAAAGAGTTGACAGGACAATTCCAATGTCAGTTCAGGCTATCAGGTGTTAGCTATATGGCTAACAACAACATAGCCATACACCTGAACAGCCTGACGTCACAGCAAATCAGTCTACATATTCGCACTGAAATTCGGCGGTGGTTTCTGTTTTCTGTCGAAAGAGAATAGCATTCTACTGTAGCCTACAGAGTAGGTGAAAATGTTCAACTTACTGCACAACAGCCTTCCTGAAAGCTCTGGCTATGCAGTGCGCCATGTTTCCACGATTCACCGACGCTGAAAAATAATTGGCCCACAGCCTTTCGCCCTGCTCTTTAGCGGACTTTCGATTGGCTTAAAATAAAAAGGGGAGTAACCTTACCCGCGTGGTGGTTCATTTAAAGGTATGCAATGGGTTTATTTGTACTGTTTAAATACACTTTTGTCATACTAATAATTAAATTCTCCTTGAATAAAAAAAAAATATATATATATACACATATATTATTCATGTTGTTATTGATATTACCTTTTTCTATTAAAAAAATAAATAAAAAATACATGGGATGGCCTAAGTATAGCGTGCAAATGAACACACGCACACACGCGTGCATACACACACACACACACACACACACACACACACACACACACACACACACACACACATACGTCACAAGGATACAACCATAATGAATGGGTTCTGCATGATGATCCTCCTTGTCAGTCCGGTGAGCTGCCTCTGCCGATAGGGAAAGGAGGAGTGGAGAGGCACCACGACAGAGCACACCAGGGGCGGCCACACAGCAGAGGCGAATTACCACTGCCACCATCAGCCAGGTCCAAGTGTGCCTAACAAATGACACGCAATTTTTGCCATGATTAAGTCAGCAGGGGACTCTCTCCAAATGTCAGGATTCAGAAGCCAGTTCTTTTTGCCATGCATTAGCCATGTTCTACCAATAGTATGGCAAGACTGCTTGCAGTGTGGCTAGCTAACCTTGACTTTGGTTTGGTAGATATTAAAACATGGAAAAAAGAAGTGACATAGTTTTGAAGTCATGTCTATTGTAAATATAGGTGTTAATATATAAATATGTTGATATGCCTTCTTGAGGTTTGTGTGTGTGTGTGTGTGTGTGACAATGAAGATCACATATAATCTTAAGCAAATGCAGAAGCAAAAGCAATTTTTCAGAATTTTTTTAACACTTATACACACTTTTAAGCTGCCCTCTGTTCCGTATGAGCTAGAACCGGATTGTCTCGGCCGAACATCAGAACCTGATATTGTGCCCTGTTGACCCCAAAAGGAATGGGGTATGACACTGTATCTTAATGAACAACAGCTATTCAAGCACTCCGCCACCACTGGTACCTCCATTACCGCCGGTGCCTCCAAATAAATGCATGAAACTGTTTGGGCAGCTGTGAGATCATTGGGTTCAAATGGGGCCTGCTGTGCTCCAGGCCTGCTGACAAGCGCGCCCTCTCCCTCTGTCCCTCTCTCTCCATCACGGCCCTGCTTTACAAAGTATTATTGTCTGCCTGTCATCCACGATTGACCCATCACTCGCTATCAAGACGTACACAGTTTCTCATCACCCGACGGCTGAGAATGAATGCATTTGTTATTTCAGAATAGTTGAATACGGGTTGTTATATTTGCTGTCAGTGATAATGGTCTCCTGCCCAATAGTACCTGTTTTATATGTGTTATTATTAGTATTACAGCTTAATGCAAAAAAAGAAATGGGCAATTTGGATTTCATATTGTAATTCAACACATGTAGTCATTATTGGCCCTTTTTTGGCTACAGGTGTGAGGTGGTGGCACATCATTTTTCATATAAAGCACATGCGATATAGTAAAAAATTCCACTCGTGGGTTACTTGGAAACTGCCCCCTTCTTATTTTCCTCCCCCTCCTGCCTTTTCATCAAACACAATTGTTGTCTGCTAATCCAGTTTTGATAGCATTTGGCACACTTTCTTTGGATCACAGCGAGATGCTCGACTTCTATTCGGGTTTCCCTTAGGAACCATGGGGGCCTGAGAAAGAAGCCAGAGAGTGCCTGCGCCAAAGAGGGGGCCCGCACTGTCTGATTTAAGTCAGTCAAAGCCACAGACACTGGAGCTGAATTTCAATCTTTTTTATTATCATTATTATTACTCGGGATCGATACACAACATTGCATAATTTCACTGCCAGTCTGTGACTTGGATGCCGTTAAATGACCCGCTCTGTAAAAAAAAGAGCTGAATATTAAATTTGATGTGAAAATACATCTTTTTAGCTGGCTTGCCTTTGTCCCCCCGTCGTACTCCCTGATACAAATGGACAATGCATCACCATGGTTTGATGTCTCTGAAGTCTGGGGCTCATTAAAAATCTTGAAATGGAGCCAGGAAGGGAGGAAGAGATGAAAAGGAGTATAAAAGGATGACAAAAATTTATGGATGGCAAGTCACCACCTCTCCCTGGCATTTATAATAAACAAATGGTTTCTCTTTCCAATTTAAATTTCTCATTATACTGTGACTTTTTGAAAATGTGTTTTGATTTACCAATATTTTATCAGTAAAACTGTATAATTGATTAGATTTACATGGTTCTGATTTTAATACTGATCGTTTTCCAAAAATAAAAGACTGAGGGGCGGGGTGGGGGGCAAAGCAGAAACTCCTGAGGCCTATTTACATAAAACAAACGCACATATCAAATATCAAACACAGGAAATACAGAATAATTGCCTAAAACCATACAATCAGTTTTCATTTATTTTTTGAAAGCGTTCTTGAAGAGGCTCCAAAATGTGAACAGACACACTTCCTGGATATCACAAAGCTGCCATCCGTGCTGCATGGTTTGTGCTGGTTATGCTAACCCATGGGCATATCCCATCACACAAATGTCAGTGTATCTGTTATGAGACCATGACATTTAGATCCAAGGTCTCCATTGTGACCTGAGGAAGCAGGTTTTCCCCCCTGTTATTAGTAGCGCGCGTACTCTGATACTCCAAATATGGAAGAGTATAAGTGGCAAATGACACTTAATCGGTATGAATTTGTTTAGAAAGACCACAGCAGTTATTTCATATCTACTGTATATACTCAAAACAATAACTATACTAACTAATTGAGCATTTGAGATTTTACACAGTTAAGATGTTGTTGATTGAAGACCAGGAAGAATCTTTTAGCCGCTGTTTGTCTTGATACAAATGTCTACATTGAGCTTCATGATTAATGAATTAGATAAGCTTTTCAAAGGTCAAACCAGCAAGTATAACCTGAGAATGGCAATGTTTCTATCTTAAGTATTTTTTAAATGATGTTCAAACTGCCACGTTTCTTTTTCCCCCATACATTCTGGCAGTATGAGTAGGTATCAGCTACATCTATTTACACTGGTGATTGATTAACAAGGCAGTTGGTGTATATCTTCTACGTAGCCAGTGGTACCCAACACTGCATTAGCTCACTGTCATATGAGTACATCAATTCTGACTTAATTCACAGACTAATGATGACAGTGTCTGTGCCCCCTCCATTGATTCTTCCCTTTAATATGAAACTGAATTAGGTTCTTCAGTCTGATATCTGCCAGAAAGCATCGGGAAACAGAAGGCTGAACTGCAGTGGTGCTGGTCTTGATATTGTTCAGACATGGCAACAGAAGTTAACCACAGTCTCCGGACAGATGAAGAAGACATGTACATCATTATTGTTCTTGTGCAATGAGGAGCAAAGCTAAGACTGGAAACAAGACAGTGTGTCACAAACGTCCCATGTCAAGGCCACCACACCTACAACCCAAAATAATAAAGCCTGGAATGTTTAATTGTTGCCTTCTTTCATTAGTGGGAAACTCAGTCTCTCTCTCTCTCTCTCTCTCTCTCTCTCTGTCTCTGTCGATCTCTCATTCTATCTCTCTCTTTCTCCCTCTCTTCCCCCTCCCCCCTCTCTCTGTATATATATATATTATATACACATTTGTATATATATATATATATATATATATATATATACATATATATATTTCTGTATATACGTCTGTATATATATCTGTTTTGGGCAGAATACCCAGGCGATCTGGTGGAGGACAGAGAGCCTTCATTACTGAGAAGCCATGTTCAGTGCACAACTCAGACCAGGAATTACAAATGATATCATGACAATTTTTCACGCTCTTCAAGCCAGTGATGTTTTACCGACTCATTTGCTATGATACCTTGTTACAGATCCAGCTGAGAATCAGAGACTCATCACGGAGCTTTGGGCAGGACCCCTGCTGCGGCTGACCAATGACCTGGAAGCCAATGGGGGATGCCTGCGCCTAGAGCATGTGCTACTCTGGCAAAGCAGCAGGGCACCGTCAGAATCCCTCCCATACAAACTTCGCAGATCACTCTGTTTTTAACAGATGAGTAAGCACCAGCCAAGTATTTTCTGATAAGTGAATTGCGTTTTTTTCCCCCCTCTCTCTCTCTCTCTCTCTCGCTCTCTCTCTCCCCCTTCTTTCGTTGGGGGAGCGGGTGAGCGGCAGGGCCTCCTCTGACACACACTGTATCGTTTGCCTCGGAGGGGATTGTGCGCTGGTGAATCATAGCAGTAAGAGAGAGATTACATGTGGCAGGGTCACTGGTTGGGTTAAGCAACAATTCAGATGTGTGGGTTTTTTTTTAGGGAGGACAAATACTGCTTACATATCTCTGTTTCAGGAGAATGCAGCCATCAACAAAGTCTCTCTCCCTCTCTCCCTTTCTGTCTCAAACTGTTGCTTTTCTGTTGAGTACGCAAAACACGACACTGTGTGTCATAAAATCATCGAGCAACACTGATAATATTTCACCGTTAAGACATGTATGATTCAGATAGTTCAAACGCGATGTGAAATTTATAGTGCTATAAAGCTAAAATAAAAACATACAAAAGTAAAACAGGTTCATTGTAAGAATACAGCGCTAAACACAAGTGTGGCTATGTTAATAACACAACCTGTTAATATGTAACAAAAAATCCTTGACAAAACTAAGTTGGCGGATGAACCCTGAACCCAGCGGTGGAGTTACTGACCCAGCAACACCATACAGACGGACCCCGATGGACTCCGCACATTCGACCCAATCCCAGGAAATGCTTTTAAGGGCTTTTTTCCTGTTCAGTTCACCCTGATTCCCACTTTCTCACTTCACTTAACTGAATTAATGAGCTGTGGGTCCCGGACCGACTTCAAAACACTGCACGTTTTGGTACCAGCCACATGTATGAGGGGCGAAAGCACGAGACATGTAAGGGAAGAGGAAGAATTTCTTGAAAAAAACATCATTAATAAGACAGACAGAAAGGATACTGCAGGATGTATGTTTCTACTTTGATCTGTTGGCTTGTTTAGAGAAAAGAAGAAAGAATGCTTAACATTTTTTTATAATGTATTAAATAAAAATGACACATCCCAAAATGTGACAGCTAAACATGAAACTCTACTAGCAGATATGAGAACATCAAGTTGACACGATTTCCTCCCCACATCCCTCCTGTGCACAGAGACACGGCGACGGGTGTGACCCTGCGGAGGGACCACCAGCTTGGCAGAAACCCATAAGAGAAACATCTGTAGTCAGTCCCGGACATGGCACAGTTCATATGGGGACACATCAGTGATAATGGGGGGAAGACACTCTTTTATCAGTCACCGAATCCATCTCTAGCATTTTTTTTCTCCTTTTCATTCCCAGGACCCCTTTGAATTACCTTTACCCTTCCATCAAAAAGACAAGGACAATATTACTTCACTGCCGTTCTCTGAATTGATGATGAGGTCATGCATAATTCATAGTCTTTTTTTTGCATGAATCTCTCCCCCCGTTGCCCTTGTCAGTAACATGATCAACATTATAAAAAAAAACCCGTCTGCCTTGGGGTTTTTCACCACCCTGCTCACGGATGCTCTGCTTAGAGAAAAACACCATTTAGACAGAGATGAGCTCCGCGTGCCATTCAAGTGACCCATGAATAGTTAATGCAGGTAAACAATGACAGGCGTATGAGACCAGTTGGGAATCTCAATACAATAAAATGCCACAGAGGTGCATTAAAGCTGGAAGGATTCCCTGTGAAATCCAGATGTGGAAGGATTGGCACACATGTGTAAAAAGGGCTGATTTTGGTGCATGTTAACAACACCTCAGTTTATAGATACAACTAATTATTCAGACAAAATGAAAAAATAAACAGGCAGGAAATTGCCATTGCCATTCCAATGTTAGTGTTAGTATTTTAGTGTTCGTTGTTATATTCTAGTATTATAGTGTATGTGGATATTTCATTACTTCTAAAACAGAATAAAAAACAAAACAGCTATAGCTGTAGACAGACAGCATTAGCTATAGCCAAAGACGCCACATACATCTTGTAAATCTGGTCAGTGTGAGAAAACACATTTACGCCTCTGGCATGCTCTCGCAAACCCAGGCAGGACTTGATCACACCATTTACGAGGAAAACAAAATTACACACGGATGCAGGGCCTTCCCCTACCCAAGGAGCCCCAGTGTTGATCACTCCATAAAGCCCTTTGTGTTAGCACCTTTATGATATAAATACCATTTTACCCTGGGCCTAAGCAAGCTGTCAGCAGAACATTTTTTTTTTCTTCATTTTTCACCAATGAAGGCTGTACAAAATGGAGGGTGGGGGGTTGTGTGTGTGGCGAGATGACAAGGCGTTAAAATTGTTCACCAACACTTACCATTTTGCCCTACAGAAAATTTTAGCAGCTTAACAGATGGGGTTTAATTTGGCACCGGTTAATTTTCTGCCCAAGTTTCCCCATATGCACCGACACCCCTCCATTTCCTGTCAGGTTTGCACATGGGTTGTAACAAAGAACCCCAAATGTTTGCAGCACTGTACAATGTAGTGGATTTAATGTGTTTCTCTTAATTAATCATAAAAGGAGTTTGTTCTTGTCTTTGTTAATACATTACCTTGTCTGCCAATGCTGATATGAAATTAGTTGAACAGCAAGTGTATAATTACTTATAATTACCTAAACATGAATATAAATACATCAGCACAGGAATACTCCTGTACAAATCTCACACACACACACACATAAGTAGTTGGCGTGCTCGGCTAGTCTGCTGGGGGTAAAAAGATGAAAGCACATCTGCTCCACTGACATGAGCTCCATAATTGAGACTTGCGATGGCTTTGAGAGAGCGCACTGGAGGCTAAGCGATGCGGACACGAGGGACGCGGAAACATACGAGTGTGGTGGGAATGTAAGCGATCGCCGAGCGAGCGAGCGTGCGACTGAGTGAGTTTCTCTGGAGCCGGGGAGCCCAGTTGTCAGGTCGCGGCGTGGCAGACTGAAATAGATATCACAACCAAAGCCTCGAGAGCCAGGCCCCTCAGTCCTGGAGGGCTCGGCCCCCTGACCCCAACTCACAGTGCGGCGTGGCGGGCAAGAAGCGACTCCAGACTAGTGGCCGGAGAGGCCTGGAGTGGAGTCCGATTGTCACCCCTGTGAAGCTGATTCGGCCTAATGAGCGGCCCCGCTGTCACGGCGCGTGTTGCCCACTTTTACACTTGTAGGATCTGGCAGCCGCGTAGACCTGATGGAGTCCCCCAGGTTACCGGACACAACTGAACGCGCTGCTGCTGCTGCCACTGCTGCTGCCACTGCTGCCACTGCTGACACTGCTGCCACCACCCGGTCACCACGCTTCAACCCACGCACGCCAAGCGTGAGCAGCAAACAAGCAAACAAACACACACACACACACACACACACACACACGCATGGGAGGAATCCTCACGCAACGGGCTCAGATGAACTCTGTGTTGACCAAGCAAGCAGCTGAAAAAGTCCAGTGACCTGAGATGACACACATTAACCTTGGGGCGAAGGCCTTGGGAAAAAAGTCATATCCTTTGAGTGTGAGTTTTGATAATAACTCACTGGTTCAGGTCCAGTGAAGTTCAGAGGCAAAAATGACAGACTCTTTTAAGGTGAAAGTGGCTCCATTATAATGTGGTATCAAACACATGCTTACTCGTATCCTGTGCGCAGGATATGGGGCAAAGCATTGCTTAATTTCCTGTTTCAACTTGAGGGAAGTAAAGTAGTCTCACCCCTGCACATAAATAACAAATCCTCAATGATTCACAGCTGTGAGGTCTTGCTTGAAAAAATACTTGAGACACAACTGATCTTTTATATAGTCTCAATAGACATTGATTTATTGTATGAGGTGTTGGGTGGACAGGTTCAATAAAAGCTGAATGATAAGCTAGTAAAACGTGTTGCTTAGGGAAGACTGAATCAGCTCCTGATGAAGAGATGTGTGTGTAACTTCATCTCCTCTGCTGGCACTTCGAGGACGTCTCCAAGGTCTTGCTTCTACCCAGAAATTCCTCCTGGGCATCCTCCTGGAAAATGGCACAAAGGTTTACCAAACATCGTTGTGGCCGTGGCACCAATTACTGTTAATATACATCAAATAGCTTTTTTTTTGCGCTGGGCCGGGGAAACGGACTGATCACTCCAATAACGCCAGCTGTCAGTCTCTCTGCCGAGGAGAGCTGCTGGAATAATTAGTCTGCACTCGGAGAATAAAACAATAATAAAAATGGGGTAAGTGACATAGGAAATATGTGCTTTGCCTCAAATGACCCCCAGAGCTGGCCGGTGTACGGGCTGAAGAACAAGGCCGGGTCAAACCACCGGCTACAATAAACGGACAGAAGATTATATGCTTTTGTCCAGTGGTAATATGAACATGTTTGCGTATAATCAAGAGATATGGATCAGCAGACTGGAAAGCTGGGATATGTGGTCGTTTTTTTGTTCGATCCTGTTTGTGATTTATGATATCAAAGTGAACCCTTTTTATTCACTATGTCTATCTTCGTTAAATTGGCCATTGTGGTTATGTAGAAAGACAAGCCTTTTATGGGGCATATAATGATCTTAGACAGAGCTTTGGGTGAACAGTACAGTAAGTCCACTAACCCCAATGTTCTTCTCGACAGAACAGATGAAAATGCACAGCGTCAACAGGTTAGCATATTAGGTTCAACACTATTTACATATTGTTAGTTAATTATGCAACATATTTATACCCAAGGAACTTGAAAAATCCTAAATTTGTGGAATAGCTGGTGCAGAAGTTACATTTCTGTGCTTGTACAAAACCAATGTTACACTGGAACCCAGGATGGAAATGAGTTTCAGCAGAGAAGTTGGTACTTATAGCCCCTTCTTGTCAGACTTATGTTCAGGTGTTTCTATCACCTGAAGCCAGAGGAAATGACAGATAACTCTTTCTGAAACTACGCAACATGTCTGTCTCTGAACTGAATAGGTGTTAAAAAGATATTTTTGTATGATATTGGCATGTCTCATTCACACACACACACACACACACACACACACACACACACACACACACACACACACACACACACACACACACACACACACACACACACACACACACACACACACACACACACCAACACAAACACACATATCTCACAGGACAGTTATTTGAATAATTGAGTCTAAACATAGTAGCAAGAGTTCCCCGAAATGCTGCCCAGGGGCTGTGAAATGAGATGTCACTCGAGGGTCACTGTGACAGATTTCTAAGTGGAGATACAGCGGCTCGTGACTGTCGGCTCAAGTGTGAAGTCACGGGCAGTTCAAAAGGCCACGTGGCCATGAGACTGACTCCTGGCAGGCAGAGCCTGTAGAGGTTCTACAGCTGGCTCTCCTGTGAGGAGCAGGGGCAGGACGAGAAGCAGAGAACAGGAGAGCACCTGCTTCTGTGGACTAAGGTTTGGGGCTATATTGGGGTGATGGGAGGTGCAAGCAGCCCAGTCAATGAGTCCATACCATAGACACACACACACACACACACGCAGACACTCTTATTCAATGAGTCCATACCATAGTGGTTTGTGTCTTTTCACTTTGGAGTGCCTGCCAGCCTCTTTCACATGTGTGAACAGTGTTTGAAGCAAGAACATGACATTGACACATCCTAACACACACACACACACACACACACACACACACACACACACACACACACACACACACACACACACACACACACACACACACACACACAAAAAAAAATTCCACATGTAATTCTTACCTTTTACGTACACTCACTTACGTCTCACTTTAACACTCTCTCTCTCTCTCTCTCTCTCTCTCTCTCACACACACACACACACACACAAACATACACACTCACACATAAACACATGCACTTTCACACACACAAAGTCTCTCACACACACACAACCAGTAGTGCTGGCGGGGCAGACAGTGGAGGCGCGGCTCATCTGTGCGGAGCCAGCTGGCTGTGGTCTCCCTGGGCGACCAGCGCTCGTCCCCCGCTGGGCGCAATTGAGAGCTGCAGAGGCGCAGCGGCTCACGGCCGAGCTGCCACCCCGGCCTGACAGACAGTGTCAATCTGCAGCCCCAGCTCTCAACCTCCCCCCACCCCCCCCGACCCCAGCCCCCCAGCACTGAAACACACGGCACGGATGAGGCCTGAAGGCCATCATACACACACACACACACACACACACACACACTGACACATACATACACACACACACACACAGTTTATACAATACAATGTGTGTGTGCATGCACATGCCTATGTAATCGAGGACACTTGTATTCATGCACCCACATGCAGGAAGAAAGATAAATGTTTCTATTTTTGTGAAACAGGAAATGCTTCCTCACCTACACACATAAACGCATTCACCCACATATACAGTACATAAACACCCCCACACACACACACTTAAACACACACTTACATCCTCTCGGTATCTTCTGTTCTCTTTCCTGAAAAGCACAGCCCAGCTTCCTCTTATGGAAAGTGCCTGTCTGAACAACCTGAAACCTTGGGCAGCCAGCTAAAATGTGATCAGGGGGAGCAGTCCTCAGTCCTGACTGATGCACGAACACACACACACACACACACACACACACACAGAGACACACACACAAACACACACACACACACACAGACACAGACACAGACACAGACAGACACACACACACACACACACACACACACACACACACACACACACACACACACACACACACACACACACACACACACACACACACAGACACACACACACACACACACACACACAGACACAGACACACAACCACACACACACACACACACACACACACACACACACACACACACACACACACAGACACACACACACAGACACACACACACACACACACACACACACACACACACACACACACACACACACACACACACACACACACACAGGCCACTCTGACCACCAGGGCCTGGGCCCGCCTGTCTCTGGTGAGGCACGCGTAATTGGTGATGATGGGAAGAGACACGATCCACATGAGGCCTCTGACAAAGGGCTGCCACAGCCACCAACAAAGGGCTTGCCCCAGAGAGGGGGATCTTCAGAGAGGGCCCGGGGCAACATCAAAGGCCCCCGAGCCTCTCAGCAATGTCGGGTTTACGCACAAGAACACCAAACCAGTCTCCCTCTCTCTCTCTCTCTCTCTCTCGCTCTCTGTGGGGATATACTATATCTCACCAAATGTGACATTGTTGCTTTCATATTTTCCTGTCGCTCAAGTTCATCTCATTTACTCTGTGAAAAAGGATGATATTTTACTCAAATGTTACAGAGTCCTGATTGAATGATGATTGTGTGTGTGACTAGCAGATCAAAGCTGGGAGCCTGAGTGAGAGCTTCAGCATTCATTTCACTGAACGTGTCAGACCCAGATACAAGTGTGAGCGGGATGGGCCATCTGTGCAGCTAACACTGATATTGTTGACAGATATTTATCACTTCAAGTCCCTTTGCCATCTCATAGACGTCGTCTTTCTCGCTATCTCTCTCACACACACACACACACACACACACACACACACACAAACGCACACCACTCATACTCTAACACATGTCAGATTTAAAGACTGCTTTTAATTAAATTCTAAAATAACAGTGTGTGGCTGTGTGAGGATCACAGATAAACAATTAATGATGGCCTCAACAGACATAAGGATCTATAAATCGTTTTATTTTTTATTTTGTTGTGTGCCCTCTAGTGGTCATCTTCAGAACTGAAAAACAATGTAGTAGATCACGGAATTATGAGAGATTGTACTTTTAGTGGTCATACCTGTTATTGAGTTTATCTTTATCTCAATACTAATTGGTCTTTTACAACATTCTTGTCCCACTTAATCATACAGTTACCCTGACAGTTAGGCATCCGGTATTCTGTGCCCTCACTATATAGGATCTGGAACAGAATTTTCTCCTGAATTAATAATTATTTAGATTAATAATGAATAAGAGCCCTAAGAGGAGGCTAAATCAAATCATGAAACAGTTGGTCAAGTCTTACTGACTGTACAGCTCTGGACATTTTTAGTTCTCAGGCTGAATTATGGTTTTAAACTCATGGCAATCATTTTCTACTGAAATCTAGAGTGTAGCAGTGGCGTTTAATTAAATGTGTTTTCTTTTCATTGGTTCCCTAAATATTGTGTTATCCTTGTATGTGACAGAGCAGTTCCAGAGCAGTTTAAGTGCGTCTCATGTGTCCGCCATTTGAATGCTTCCACTGATCTACTTGGGAAGAAGGCACTACTAAACCATGGTCCCCAGGCTTATCTCAAAGACACAGGATTAAAGACAGAGAATTAAAAAGAATGAGAGGATACCATCAAAATTAGCGCTGCACACTCCTCTCACTTTTACAAAGAAACAAATGAGAAGATTTTATCATAAACAAGCTTGGATTTGGTCTCATGATTGGCTAAATGCGTGTTAGCGCTTTTCCATATAAGATATGTGGCTCACCAATAACATAACAATAACTGCTGTTCTCACACAACATCCATTGGAGTAAATAGGCTGCAAGGGGCACAAATCCTTTTCATGCAGCTAGAAATCATTTCATGCCGCACCCATTCGAAAGCCCGCTTCCAGATTTGCGTGACACCTTCTCAAAGATGTGGCCTTGTGTTTTGGGCATGTACGAGCGCCACAGCAGTCATGTGGGGTTGGGCTGACGGATACAAACACACCAGTGGTCGGTCACTCCCGCCACAGCCAAAATGATATGCCTCCTGGGCCGGTCTGACTCGAGCTGGTGCCACACCATTTATCATGTATAATTCCCTTCCTAAATCAGACCCCCCAGCACACTCACGGACACACATACACACACACACACACACACACACACACACACACACACACACACACACACGCACACACACACGCACACACACACGCACGCACACACACACACACACACACACACACTCACAGACACAAACACACACACACACACGCATACATACACTCATTCTCACCCCCACCATGCCTGCCTTCCTTCCCCCTTTTTAACAAACAGAAAAAGGTCAGCTCTCAGAGATGTGACTTTCATGCATGTTTCATGCTGGGTCGTCACTTTCAATTTCCCCAAACCTTTTCTGTCACATAACCATCAATACAGAGCTCTTCCTTGGCTGTGTGTGCTTCATGGGCACTGTGTGTGCTACTGGCCCCTCTGTAGTGGTAGAATGTTATTTGCGGAAGATATTTGTGTGTGTGTGTGTGTGTGTGTGTGTGTGTGTGTGTGTGTGTGTGTGTGTGTGTGTGTATATAGGTTTGGATATAGCCACGTTGACAACATTTGTGTGTTTGCAAAGTCTGTGGATATAGCCACGATATGATATTATCCTGAGATACTGTCAAGAAGAATCCTTCACCCAAAAAAATTGTTTCTAAAATCCAATAAATCTGTGTGTGCATATGACTTTGTGGGGTTGTTAGTTTGAGTTTTGGTATGTCACATTCAATGCTGTGGTAGACCTTTACAGTGGCACGCAGGTGTAGCTTTACCCATCAACCACAATTACTCACAAAGATCATTTTTTTTCTATTATCTACAGGATTTAGCTATGTTGTACAGGATACACGTGGCAGCTGCACACTGACGCACATTTTTAGTGATTCTAAGCTGTTTTCTTGGAACAAGAATTGAGTGTGTGAATTTGAGTGAGTGAGTTTGAATATCAAAGTTCATCATCAACATTTTGCATCTTAATTTAACCATTGCTGACAGTGGAGTTCATTCACTATCCCACTGTTCCTCAGTAGTGTAGTACTTGGAGGTTTTGACAAATCTCTTCGACATGAGCAACGGGGCACCCCCCAAAGCGCACAAAATAACTGTCGTTTCTTTTTTGCAGCTCAGGGAAAGGTGAAGAGATCTTTTAACTCTGTGCACCAGATTAATGGAGCGTGAAATCTGACCGTGCAGGGTATTAAGTCACAGGTGACACTGTCGACATGGTTCTTGTGTTGAGACCTAAGTGAGTTGTATCGTAACGGCATGTGACTAGTGACGGTTAGTGACCTTTCGCCAGTCCAGCGCCTTCCGTTCCAATTAGATTACATGGACCGCACCAGCTGCAGTAGCTGGTTAAGGGAGAAGCCAAACGAGGTCAGCCCAGTGATGGATGCTTTAGTGGTACGCACACACACGCGCCACAACCAAAGTATGTGTTTGATTAATGAGAATATGGTTAGCTTCAGAGAACTGAAGAACCATCAAAAACTCAAAAAGAACCATATCCGACTGCCACCTGAGTTCATTAAAACAATAGTAGGTGAGTGCAGTTGTCTTTGCACCATGGCTATTTACAGACCTGACATGATTCCAAGACAGGAATGATAATGTAGCCCAACAAACAAAAGCTGATGTGGCCCACTGCACTTTATATCAACACTTTTTTTATATCCGCATGCCAATTTTTTTCCCTTTACGTTTATTTTTGGGGCTTTTTGCCTATATTTGGAAAGGCTAGTGAGGAGTGACAGGAGACGAGTCGGAGAGAGATATTGGGAGGTGGATCAGCAGTCCTGGGTCCCTGTGGGCACTTGGACCCATACGTAGCTGGGATGCTACCGTTTGAACCACATTTCATTGTCAACTCATTTATTCGTTTATCTACACCCCAGATGCTTTTCTTACAACAGCAAGTAATAGACAGCCATTTCCACTGAAATCACACAACCAATCTGAAAATGTTTTGTGCTAGGACACTTATGATCACTAGATGGAGACATTTCCACACTGCACACACAGTGGAACTATATTACCCTGTGGAGCACAAATCTCCACCACCATGTCCATCTTTAATGCTTACTGTAACTGCTTAATTTTGTTCTTTCTCATTTTTTCTTCTTCAGCCTTAATGTTTACACAACATTTCCCACTTTCCTTATGCAGTATGCATTGCCTCAACATTTGAAGAGCATGGTGACAACATTGTTTCTTAATAACACGGATAAATGGTTAAATAATTATATTTAAATAAAGTAAGGAAGCTCAACAGCAAAACCCCCACCTGAACTACCACACCACCATCTTTGTCAGAGCATCACTGCACCGCACTGAAGGAACCTGAACCAGAACCAGAACCACCTTTACAATCATCTCACCGTTTGTGATTATATCCATTTCTTTTTTTTGTTTTTGATATAGTTTTTAAATAATGTAGATTTGGACGGTATAAAAATAAAGGGTGCTGATTATTACGATCCAAACCATCCCCATACCTGGCCCTGTGGGCATGTGTGTGTGTGTGTGAGCACCTTCACCTCAGCTTCCTGACTGATACAAAATAAATAGGTCACTGCTCCCACAGAGTAAAAGAAAAAAAGGTTTTTGAAACTCTTAGGCAAAAGCAGACAACACAGTCTGATTGCCTAACAGAACTTCAAGAGAATCCATTCTGCAAAAAAAAAAAAAAAAAAATAACGACCAACACACACCAGCAGCTTGTATTTCACACACACACATCGGCCATCAGCACTATCTCCAATAATAGCAGAAGCCTTTGCTCCCCTCCAAACAGTGAAATAACCACAGAATAATTAAAAACAACGTGCTTCACCAGTCATGTGAGTACCCCTCTGTGGTCAGGGCTAAATGTCATTTATATGATGAAATCTGTTTGAGTAAAAGCACCTGTGTGAGAAACACCATATGTTCCATAGGCAGGAACCTGTTTGATGTAAGGGGGTGTCAACTCCCCGTCACATTTCTCAACAACTATGAGATCAACTCATACTCACACTCACAGCTCACTTCTTTGCCAAACAAGACAGGGGAAAGTCCTACTGTTCTGGTAAGCAGTCTTATTGAGAGGGGGTGGTGGGCTCTTAATAAGGCTTAGTTATGGATGTTTTAGAGTTCTAGATTAACTTTCTTAAACATGATTCACTCCAAGGTGTCGGACATATTTGGCAGGCATAAGTTTTGTGATTGATTTTACCATGGGTTTTGTAATACCTGCTTACTGTATTTACTACTATTATTGTAGTTGTTTGAAGTCCTTGCAGGCTACTTGTTTCCTTTTGTCTTTATTTTACTTGTGTTGAGGAATTGAGCCCAAAACATGTGATTTGTGTTGAACCTTTATGACATATTTGTTCCAGGTATTTCAGCACGATGCAGACTTCAGCACCGTTGGCCACCGTCTCCATGAACTCCAACCTAACCTGTGATGTTTTCACCTACAAAGAGGTGGCTCACATCATCTTCCCCATCTTCTACACCGTTGTCTTCGTCATCAGTCTCCTGGGCAACAGCCTGGTGCTCTTCATCACCTGTCAGTCCCGCAAGAAGCTCAACACCACCTCCGTCTACCTGGTGAACCTGGCCGTGTCCGACGCCCTCTTCACCTTGGCGCTGCCCGGACGCATCACCTACTACATCCGCGAGTTTGATTGGCCCTTTGGCGAAGCGCTGTGCCGCGTCACCGCCGTGCTCTTCTACTCCAACACGTACGCGGGCATCGCCTTCATGACCTGCATCAGCCTGGACCGCTACCTGGCCATGGTGCACCCGCACCGCTACAGGGGCCTGAGGAAGGTGCAGACGGCCCGGCGTGTTTGCTGTCTGGTGTGGGCCATAGTCTTCCTCGAGACGGCGCCTTTGCTCTGCCGGCAGATGGTCCAGAAGACCCAGGGCCGCCACACCTGCATGGAGTACTTCAACCTGAATGCGTCGCCCATGCTGCCTTACCTCCTCCTGCTGGCCTGCGGTGTGGGCTTCTGCTTCCCCCTGGGGCTCATCCTCTTCTGCTACAGCCGCATCAGCCTCAAGCTGTCCCGGACCGCCCGCCACAATTCGGTCATGGACCGCTCCGGCCGCAGCAACCGGGCAAAAAGCATCATCTTGGTCATCCTAGGCACCTTCCTGGTGTGCTTCAGCCCCTACCACATCACCATCATCCAGTTCATGGTGCGCAACCTGCTGGCCACGCCCTCCTGCGATGACCTCAAGGCCTTCAAGATGGCGCTGCAGGTGACCGTGTCACTCATGAACCTCAACTGCTGCCTGGACCCAGTCATCTACTTCTTCGCCATCAAGACGTACAAGCGGCGGGTGGTGAGCTTCTTCAAGCTGCGCCTCTCCACCATGGCCACCTCCAACCTAAAGAGCGAGCCCGAGAACAGCAGCAGTAACACATGAACGACCGCCAAAACATGTGACTTGTGACAGAAGTAGCTTGGCGTGGCAATTTTGTTGCCATTTTGTTCTCTATAGCCTGTATCTATGGCTAGACTGTGTTGTGGTGCTGTCTCAAGCTGTAGTGATCTAGTTATATTCATGTGAAAAACTGGGAAGATAGAGTCAGACATGATCATGCTGTGGACTGCATGTTAATTGTTACATTGACTGAACAGTCACGTACCACTTATAATAGTTATTCATCAACATGTTAGTCTGTTCTTCCGTGACTGGACCCTATCCCTATGCCAAACTTTAACCCAAACCTTATTTTTTTTTGTTATCGATTTGTGTGTCGACGAGAAGTGTCTTGTTATCAGTATGTTACATTTTACAAAACAGAACAGTTAGAGTGTGATAATGTCTTATTAATATGGAGGGGAAGGATCTCATGGCTTCTCTGTATGCTACTGATCTGAACTGAGTTTTGTGTAAAGCATTTTGTTGTAGTATAGTCAAGGATTACCAAAGTAATATTCAGAAGTTGCAGTAAAGTAAACAAAGGCCAGTCAATCTCTGACTGAATTGCTCTTTGTGGAAGCTATATATGGATATACAGAAAGTGATGCAGTGTGGATGTATAGTATTCTGATAAATGATCAGAATATTGAGAGTAAACGCACTGTATCCAGATTTGTTTTTTATACTATAAAGTATTTTATGTCAATAAGTGCTTACAGTTTCTCATCTGAGATATTGTACATATGTGTGTGTTTACAATGTATTAATGTTATAAAAGTTATTAATGTGTTGCTAGTTGTTATTATTGGAAGGTTTGAGTGATGGAAGAAACAGATTTTAGATTCCTCTCCATTCCTCTCTCTCGCTCACAAACACACACACACACACACACACACACACACACACACACACACACACACACACACACACACACACACACACACACTTTCTTCCAGTGCGGTATGCAGCTTAATATCGGCTCATTTTGAAAACTTCAAACATGCTTCACAGTGGTACAAGTGATGGGGCTGGAGGTGCTATGTGCTATGTAAGAATGGGACAGAATGGGTCTCCCAAATTTCCCATCAAATAATGTCATTGTACACTCCATTCTCAGTCTAAAGGCTCTGTGTTCATCTGCTGTTATTATTAAAGAGGCATATGGAAACATAATGAGATGAGGATTTTAAAATGTCACCCAGATAGCAAATGATCAGACGCAGGCATTTGTGGAAGCAATCACTCTCCAGCAAGGCATGTAATTGTGTCTGTGCTGATTACATTTGTGAGACCTACTGTATGTCACACTAACTTTAACTTAACACCACTTGACCTGTTAAGCACACTTTGGACTCATTTGCAACCATACAGCCACACAAGCCATATCATTTACCATACAGAATCCTAAATGGTGTTCTTCCATATGCTCTTTGTTGATTCCATGCGACCCTAGTCATAAGACACTGGTTGTAGACTGGGAGTTGAACCCTCAAACTTTTTTTCTTAATAAACAAGGTTCAATTTCTCTTGACACATTTCGCTGAAAACATTTGAAGATGTGTGTGTTGCAAGGCAAAGAACGTATCAAAAGCTAGATGGTGTAACCGAACAGGCACTGAAAAAAGGGAACCTTTATGTAATCTTTATCATCGTTTTCTCCGAAAAGTGAGCGCGATTTCACTGCCTACGAAAGATCTGACATGAAACAAGTTGAATGAGTGATGCCATGAAAACAAATGCTTCACTCTCACCACATGGACCTCGGCTACCAGCAGGGAGTGTGTGTATGTGTGTGTGTGTGTGTGTGTGTGTGTGTGTGTATGTGTGCGTGAGTGTGTGTGAACACATGTTCACCACGCTTGCTCGTGTGTGTGTGGGAGTATAAGAGATAAGACCTGACTCTGTTTTTCTTCCTGCTCTCTCAACACCACAAAAGCAGCTACAGGATATTCACGTTCCCACATGCTCTACGCGTGCACCACGTGAACGCAGCCGCAGGTGGTCCGTTGCAGTTCTAATGTATCTCATGCTATATTTAGAGCCCCGTATATGTGTGCCGCAACATAGGGAACAAAGGAGCATGGTTGTATGTGTGGGGAGGTGGATGTGTGTGTGTTTGTGTGTGTGTAGATTTTATGGTTTATGTGCATGCTTTTTTTAAGGAGCATGTGGGTATCTGGGTTTTTTGTGTAAGAGGAAGTGTGTGTGTTTGTGTGCATAGGTTGATGTACATGGTTTTGTAATGGGCATGAGTATTTGGTATTTGTGTGTGTATGTATATATGTGTGTGTGTGTGTGTGTGTGTGTGTGTGCGTGCGTGCGTGCGTGCGTGCGTGCGTGCGTGTGTGTGAGTGTGTGCGTGTGTTTTGTGTGTGTGTGTGTGTGTGTGTGTGTGGTCACATGTTGAATTGGTGGGCTGGTGGGTGGGAGTATGTGCAAATGTATAACAGTGAGTGTGTGTATGTGGGTGTGCATATATGTCACACACACCTGTCACACGCAGTACGTCTGTACAAATGGCTGTGTGCAGAGAGTTTGTATGTACGTACGAACATGTGTATAAGCATGTGTCTGTGCGCTGGTTGTGCGTGCATATGTGCTTGTGTGTTCACTCTTGGGTGTGCATAATTGAGAATTTCTGACAAAGTCGTGCAATCTAATGAAGAAACGCAGGGCTTTTGCAATCCTTTAGTGTCTCTGAGCTCGCCAGAAAACCATCTGCAGATGTGCTCCACTGCTTCTCGGTGCAGATGGCATGATAAGAGGTGGGAGATGAAGAAATCTTACAAAGAGGAACCTGGCAGTGCATAGTCAACTAAAAGAGTCTGGAAACTCTGAACCTATGCAAACATGTTTGTCTTTTATGATTTCAACCACAAGGCATGATTGTGAAGTTTGGAGATATATGTTGTGTACAGCCTTAAAAAAAGAAGTACAATTGTTCGTCAGTTACTTGCTAGGTTTACGGAGGGGCTTGATAGGTTTACAAAACAAATGTTTTGGACCTTTTACGTGTTCTCCTGTTTGTTTAGATTCATTTACGAAAGTACAGTCGGAGGTACAGTCCCATTTTAGGCACTGGACCATGCGGGGAGAAAACAATGGTAGGTGTGGTGTTTAGCATTTATCCCCAAAACAATAAACCTATAGCAGACAATAAAATAGACTGGCAAATTCAAAATTCAAATTTGTCTATACGCCGTTTGTGTAAATCTTTCCAGTGTTTGGTTTAGTAACCTCGATCATTAAACTTCAATCTTTGTATTGTGTTAAAGTATGTGATTATTCATTGATCTCCAAAGCAAATAGAGGCACTGTACAGTTTTTACTGTAGGCTATATCTCAGCTTCAGATACAGGTATTTAACTCATAAACAGGGCCTGTTGAACATGGGCCTACTGACCTCCCACAGGCCTCGTGCCAGACAGATGTGTCTGGGTCTGACTCAGAGACAGCGGCCAGCATCCAAACCCATCGAGGGAAATCCCCACTTATGACCTTTCACTTGTGAAGTGGGGTAATTTCAATAAGGAAGGCCCACAACGTCCCCTTCTCTGTCACTAAACTCACAGACCAGCTTCCTTTTATAACAGTGGCATTCTCCTCTCTTTAAAATGAAATGATCTATGACTCTGGCATATACAAGCTCAATGAAATGACCCCTATTCAGACTAAGAACAGATTCCTCATGCCCACGAAATGCCAATTCTCAAGTACAACAACACACTGATTAGAATCCATTATCGCACTTTTTTTTGTTACTTGGCTATTGTGCTTTTAGATGCTAGGGCAACAAATAGGTTTTATTCAGGACAACATGTAATGTGGGACATGAAAATGATTCATGTCTGTCAATTGCTCTAACCAAATGAGATAAATATGCGAAACCCTGTGGTAACCCACGGAGCACATACAGCTGTCTTCTCAAAAAGAACGCATGGCCAACAGCAGCCTATAGCCTCTTGTGTGTCGTGCTAGCAGTTAACCATGCAGTCTTAGCAAAGTGTTGGGTATAAAAAGTTCTTACTCTGCTGTTTGTTTTTGTACTAAAGCAATATCTGGCGTTGGCCTCCCTTTCTCTTTAATATTTAGCTGTTCCTTAAATGGTAACCTAACAAAATCGCTAACAAAAAATCCAAGTTGACATCCATTGCTTACTACGAAAATTATGTCTGACTAACGACTCACTCTCTGGTTGAAATTCAGTTAGACAGACTCTATTGTCATCTCTGATACAATTGACCTATCGCTAAGTGAGAAGAGTGCGGCAGGTTGAAGTCCCTTGCCCGCCCACTGACAATTTGCTGTATGTTTTCATTGACACCAAACATTCCCGGGCCTCCTCCACACGCCCACAGGGCATTTTCTCATTCACAGTTCAGGCAGAGCGGTATAACACTCAATGGTGATTGGCTATTTTTTCGAAACATTGTGAGAGATGCCAAGTGGGCGTGAGGCAAGTCTGGCGTCCCTTGGCGGCCTGAAATAGGCTACCGTTAATCGAGAAACCTACAACGACATGACATTAAAAAGCTTCCCTGCCACCATAATCACCATAACATGTAAGGTAGGCCACTTAATTAAAATTGGAATATAATCACGTGAAATGTTTCATTAAAATGTATTGTTAAAATTGTTATTGTTATAGGGATTTTCAAGTCTCAAATCTTTTAATTCTGAGGAGGATAGGAGTTGCCACTGTGACCTTTGAGGTGAAAATGGTTGACCTATCAAAGATGAGATAGGGAAGCCATATGATTGTGCAGGTGTTGGTGAACAATATGTGTTTTGTTGGCTGAAGACAGTGTAATGCCCAGATGGTAGGGCATCTCAGCAAACAAGTGACACAGACTGTGATGCCATAGAACATGTTGTTACATGTATTATACTGGAGGGCATGGTTTGCACGAAGACCCGATAACTCAGTTTTACCCAGCACACCCAATGCTCCAGGCAGAGGATTTCAGGATAAATATCCTCAAGCCCCCTTCCGATTGGCTAACTGTAGTAGTTAAACCATGTGAATAAGTGAGGGCATTATCATAGGTTTTTAACAGGACGGACACTGTCCTATTCAGGTATTTTTCTGAATCATGCCTCTAGCTCTCTCACCCTCCAGCTCATGACTTCATAAGGCTCAGCAGTGAGTTGGCATTTCAGCATCTCTCTCTTCCTTACCGTGCCCTTAAATGGACTTGTTTACTTGCTGAGGGAAGCTATCAATTCACTCCTGCTCTTAGTTCAATGATGATGAGTTCAAATGATCAATATATGAATTGTAGTGTTGTTAGACTTTCCCCAGAGAAGAACACATGGGAGGCCTCAGGTACAGTGCAATAGTTGATTGCCTGTCAGGGGAACAACCTAATCAGCAGGTATTCGGAGGTGTTACTACTCTACCCAAGCCAACAAAACCTTATGACTCATCGACTTGCAAAGGCTGAGGAAGTTTTGCCTGCCTGTAAAGAATGGCCAACTCAATGGCTCTCTCAAAAACCACTCTACACAACTAATTAGAATCGAGCATCTTCATACCTCACCCCACTTGTCTCTGCCACATATTAATAACCGACCGTCTAATTCATAGATTATTCCCACCATACACCCCAATAACTGTACATCACAAACTGTCATCACTGACAACTGACAAGACACGGGGGGCAGGAGTGAGTGAGTGACACACACACACACACACACACACACACACACACACACACACACACACACACACCCACCCACACACCCACACACACACACAGCAGACAGGGTTATGAGGGTACACAGAACACAGCAAGGCAACATTAATATATAAGGTTACCACAAAAAATGAAAACTAAAATACAACCTCCCTTGAGAACAGATCATCTCGTCTCCTTTCCCCATCCTCCACTTTGCTCCTTCCCTGCTGCCCACCTGACTGTCTCCTCCTCCCTCTCACCTCCTCTCATCTCGCCCCTCTCAGTCTGACCACTTCCCATGTACCCACCTATTGTGAGGTTCTTTCCATCCAATATATGTATTGACAAATTTAGCATTGCTCAGTGCCAAAGGTTAGCTCGCTGTATTTCTGGCCCTCCCCCTCCCCCTTGGCATTCTCTGTGTGCTTACAAAGCAAGCAAGTTTCACAGCATTGTTGATTTTGTTTTCATCCCTGGATCTCTGCCACATTTCAGAGGGTACAAAACGTATTTATATTGCATGCGTTTATATTACATGACCTACACACCAGACTGTGGCTGAAGAGAGGGGAGAAGGAAGAGAAGAGAAAAGCAGTGGAGGAAGAGGAGAAGAGAAAAGAGGAAGAGAAATGAATAGGGGAGGAAGAGGAGGACAATGGAAATGACGAAAAGGAGAAGTGAGGAGAGGAGTAGGATGATAACTCTGTTTTCTAATGGGTGGGTGTAGCAGGTGTGTGTGTCTTGTCCTTGCTAGTTTCACAACACGGTTTTCAGTACACTACATTTCACTTGCTTCCATGGGTTGAACTTGATGCAATATACCTTGGAGTTAAGAGTTTTGATCAATATGCATTCACCTCCTTCTGCTACAGGCCGCAAGCAAGTAATGCTAAGGACATACCAGTGTTTGCACCAAGGTGGCTATCTCCATGACCAGGATGCCAGCTGCCTTGCCATCCCATAGATCCACCCCTGATCACATCTCTACTGGACAAAAAGTCCCTATTGGCAAAAAGTCAAATCAAAAAGTCAAATCAAAAAGTCAAATCAATCAAGTTGATGCTGAGCGTGAACCTCAGATGTGAAGGCCAGTTCAGTCGCCGCATGTCAACGCTCTTAACAGGAATACTAAGGTCAGAACCCGTTCATGTTCCCTGTGCATCATCAGTGCACTGTGGGCCTATGATGGACTTTCCACTGTGACCGCATTTGTAAGTCTGGGTACTCGCTCCCCTCAAGAAAGTAAAAATGAACGTGTATCCAACCACAAGGACACCCACTGAGGATCTGTCATTAGGTCATCAGTCAGTGGGAAGTAGGGCTGCATGTTTATTAGGGTTTTTATTATTATAATTTTTTTTAACTGTCAACTTCCATCTACAGGGCTGCTATGCAAACACAGATGGAAACCCTCTTCAAACCAGTCAACGGCAAGATCATTTGGTGATTTTAGTGTGGTGTATTTGCTACCATTACCAAGTGGTAGGGGTGACCTTTTAGAGGTTAAACAATGAGATGTCTGTACATAAAATGACTATGACGATACATTCAGGGAATCATTGCCATCTCAAAAACTAAATTCTTATGACCAATTTCTCTTATGACCAAACTCAGCTTCTGTTTGTCGGTTTGAGAACACCAACACTGGTGTATATTCAGTACGAACAACTGCTTAATCAAGTTGCTGTCAGCACCAAAATCATGGTTTGAATTCCCAGCAAGCACACATGTATACCGCTATTGTACGTGGCTTTGGATAAAAGCGTTTACTAAATGTATATTAGTCCGGCATGCTCCCAATGTGACTCCAATATTGATTATTCAATGTGACTAGTTCCTTCAAACTAAGACTGACACTGTTTGGCTCCATGAGAGCAGCTTTATTCCATGTGCTTTCACTGTTCTGTGTAATCTCCCTGGGCACTCTACAGCAGTTTGCTAGTATTTCCAGGCCCTCTCGTGTTCTCTGCCTTGGTGTATTCTGTTCAGTACCCAAGTGTCCCAGGATGCAAACCTTGAGCACCTAACTGCTAATGAGATACACCTGTGTCCATGGTGCCTCGTAGTGCAGAGGGCTTCTTACTTTGGGATTCTGACTCACACAACACATCGCTTACCTCACCTCACCTTAAAATCCGACCCTTTGACCCCTGTCTGTTGTTGCAGCCTTGCACAGGGCAATAACACTTAGATGGCGGTAACTAAAACATTATAGCAGGAGTTAATGGTTTTGGACAAATGACACAATTTAGTGAGGACCAGGGGTGGCTTGTCCATAAGGGCGATTGGGGCGACGGAAAAGAAAAAAAAAAAAAAAAAACTCCTGATGTATAAACGCAATATCCTTGTAAGTCGCGTAAATGATGACATGTAAATTTAAATGTAATAATTTTTTTTTTTCTGTCGGATTCTACCACTAGACCGTCTGATCTGCCTCTGTATGTCATGGTCGAATCAGGTAACAGTCATTCAGTCAGCCTAAAGTCGTGCTTCAAATGGCCCCGCCCCTTCTGGGGCGATTTGGGGCGAAATGAAAATCGCCCCAGACCTCTCCCATTGACTCCCATGTTAAATCCATTTTTTTTTTTTCACAAAACAGAGCTCTCAATGCATTCTCTATGGCTTCTATTCCGGGAGGGCTCGCCCCTCCATGTTGTGTCATAAGTAATGGACGTAAAAGCCTATACGAACGTCATACAGCTCGACAGGAGTGAGGGAAGAAGACGTTAGGAGCGGAGAGGGCTGTCTCTTTCGAACCAGCAAGTGCTATCGGGGAGAGACGCTATCGTGGACACGACGTTTTTCGCAGGAGTTTGTATCAGTGAGTGTTTTTCGTTTGCTTTGGAAGCTTTTGTTTGTTTTGGTAGAGCGAGGGTGTCGGTCCGATGGCCGTCGGCTGGTTGGCACTTTTGCTTTATTTTTCTTTCATTTGGCGGTAATATGCCAGGCTCTATAAGGAATAGTGAAAGTGATATGGATGAGGAATCTCAGGGTGCTGGGCGCGGAGGGGCGAAAAAGAGAAAGGGAAGTGGTGGTGGTGGTGGTGGTAATGGCGACGAAAGCTTAGCTAGTAAAGGTAGAAGAATGGAGGAGGACGAGTTTAAAGTTTTGATGAAATTTAATGAGGATATATCTAAACATGACATTTCCAATCCAATGCGTCTAACCAAGCTGATAAAAGAAGCTGTTGGAGAGGTGGTATCAGCGAGGTATATAAGCAACAATAGGATCATAGTGTTTTGCAAGTCTAGCCAGCAAAAACAGAAGGCTTTAAGTTTGAGTAAGCTAGGGAAGGAGGATGTGGAATGTGTGGAGGTGGGAGTAAGAGATGGAACAAAAGGAGTCATTACTGGTGTCCCTATGAATATTTCTGAAGAGGTAATGAAAACCTGTATGGAGGGAGGGACACTAGTGAAGGCAACACGATTTCACACTACCAAGGAGGGTAAAAAGGTTCCAAGCACAACGATCTTGCTGCAGTTCAGTTCCTAAACGTGTGAAGATTGGATATGTTTGCTACCCAGTCAGGCCATATGTGCCGGCACCGCTCAGGTGCTTTAAATGCCAAAGGCTGGGGCATGTCGCAGCAGTCTGCAGAGGGGCAAGGAGATGTTGTAGATGCGGAGGAGATCACGACTATGGACACTGTGGGGAGGGAGTGCAGCCCAGATGTTGCAATTGTGGTGGGGCACATAGCGCAGCATTTCAGGGTTGTGTTAAACAGCAGGAGGAACAGGAGGTACAAAAATATAGGGCAGTTAACCAGGTGTCATATGCAGAGGCTGTCAAACAGGTTAAAGCAAAAGAGCCTGCAACCAATCAGAGGGTAAATCAGAAAGAGGCATCAATGCAGGGTGAAGTACAAGGCAGGGGCGACTCCCCAGTACGAGTGGATACAATGCAGGTGGCTAAGACAGATTTTCTAGCTTTTATAATTAAGGTTATTAACTGCTCTGCCCAAGCAACTACACGTACAGATCGCATCAGGATAATAATGCAAGCTGCAAAGACACATTTGGACATGGCTAGTGTGCCTGTGGAAGAGGTGATGAAAAAGCTATCAGAGGGAAATGTTGAATCATCACAGCTTGAAGGATGACAGGAACCCCATTAACCATATTACAGTGGAATGCTAGAAGCCTAGTGGCGAATGGGCAGGAATTTAAGAAATTTGTATATGACCTACCTGTTTTACCTGACGTTTTATGTATACAAGAGACATGGTTAGTCCCTCACTTACAGTTTGTAGTCCCGGGTTACACGTCAGTACGGAAAGATAGGAGGGAAGGGCATGGGGGTGGATGTTGCACCTTTGTGAAAGAGGGTCTGCCATACAGGGAATTAATAGTGGGTGATGATAGTGAGTGTGTGGCGGTGGAAATGTGGTGGACAAGAGGGGATAGTGTCATAATAGTTAATTTTTACAATCCCTGTAATGACCTAACAGTGGAGTATCTGGAAAGAGTGGTGCAGAGAGAGGGTAAAAGGGTGGTGTGGTGTGGGGATTTCAACGCACATAACTCTCTGTGGGGTTGTGATGTCACAAATAGGAATGGTGAAGTTTTAGAGGAGTTCATGGACAATGAGACACTTGTATGCCTAAATGATGGGCGAGGCACCAGAGTGAATGTTAGAACTGGAGCACTATCAGCTCTGGATCTCACATGTGTATCCAGTACATTAGCCGGGTTAAGTGAGTGGGATATACTGGAGCATTCCACTATAGGAAGTGATCACTTCCCTTTAATTTGCAAAATAGCTGTAGAAGTAAACAGAGAGGTGAATTGGTGTCCGGGGAAGTGGCATTGGAAAGAGGCAGACTGGGAATTGTTTAATGAAGTTTGTGAAACCAGGGTGGGCCAGGTACAGATCACAGGAGAGGTCAATGACATGGCAAGAAGCCTATCTGATGTGTTTTTGACTGCAACTGCAGCTGCAGTACCCAGATCCCAAGGGAGAGGTAGGAGGAAGATAGTACCATGGTGGACCAAGGAGTGTACTGAAGCAATCCAAACACGCAATAAAGCATTTAGGGTGTTGCGAATTACGCTCAACCCTGAGAAAGTGGTGGAATATCAGAAAGCAAGGGCCAAGGCTAGGAAAGTTATTAAAGATGCAAAAAGGAAATGTTGGAGGGAATACTGCAGTCAACTTGGAACATATGTCCAGATAGAACAGGCGTGGGGTATGGTTAAAAAGATCATGGGGGTATTTAGAGGGAGATCTATTCCTGTTTTGGTTGAGGGAAATAGTGTGGCAAGCTCAGCAAAAGATAAGGCAGAGCTATTGAAGACTGCATTTGCCAAAGCTCATAGCACAGATAACCTGGAAGAACCGTTGGTGGAGCGGAGACAAGCAACCCTGAGAGAGTGGGGAAATGTATGTGAAAGGCAAACAGATTGCAACAGCATTATGGATAGGGATATCACATTATTTGAGCTTAAATGTGCCCTCATCAATACCTCCAATACTGCGCCAGGTCAAGATGAAGTGTGCTACATAATGTTGCAGCATGTATCTAATGAGGTGCTTAAAAAGGTGGTGGAAGTATTTAATAGAATATGGTCAGAAGGAAAGGTGCCAGATGTGTGGAAGCATTCACTTGTCATCCCAATTGCCAAGCCAGGGAAAGTCCCTTCAAAGGCAGCTAGCTACAGGCCTATTGCTCTTACTTCTAACATGTGCAAACTGATGGAGAGAATACTGGTTAACAGGTTAACATACTTTATGGAAAGCAAGGGTCTATTTGCAGGATACCAAAGTGGGTTTAGGAAGGGGAGGTCTACGCTGGATGCTATGATTAGGCTTGAGACTGACATTAGAAAAGCCTTAGCAATGAAAGAGGTTCTAGTGGCTGTCGTTTTTGACATCGAGAAGGCCTATGACATGTTGTAGAAGGAGGGCCTCATGATACAGCTTAAAAAGCTTGGGGTGGGAGGGAGGCTATTTAACTGGATACTGAGCTTCCTATTTGGGCGTACAATCCAGGTGAGGGTGGGGGCAGACGTGTCTACAGTGACTGAGGTGCAGAATGGCACGCCCCAGGGCAGTATTATCAGCCCTGTGTTGTTCAACATCATGGTAAATGAGGTGTTTAGGAGGGTAAGCCCAGACATAGAGGTCTCACTATATGCAGATGATGGGGCATTGTGGAGGAGGGGAAGGAACATTAATTTTATGGTCAGTAAGATCCAACAAGCAATTGAGGCAGTTGTAGGATGGGCTGGTGACTGGGGATTCAGATTCTCAGTGGCAAAAACTTACTGTGAATTCTTCACAAAAAGGACAGTTGCTGATAATGTTAAACTGTACATGTATGGGGAACCACTTGAACGAGTTGAGGTTGCCAGGTATCTAGGGCTTTGGTTTGACAGAAGGCTCACATGGAAAGCACATATTGACAAATTGGAGACAAAGTGCAAGAGAGTATTAAATGTTATGCGATGTCTGACAGGGATGGAATGGGGGGCAAGCCGATCCTCCTTAATGACACTATATTATGCCCTCCTGCGTTCAGCAATAGATTATGGTAGCTTTGTCTATGGATCTGCGTCTGATTCTCGACTCATGAAGCTGGAGAGAATACAGTCACGAGCGCTGAGGCTTTGTTGTGGAGCACTTCAATCCTCCCCAATAGTGAGTTTACATGTTGAGCTGGGGGAAATGCCTTTAGCAATCAGAAGGAAAAAGCTGTCCCTAGCCTACTGGTCAAACCTGGAAGGCCACAATCAAGGGAATCCTGCAAAAAGAGTGATAGAGCCATGCTGGGAGTACGAGGCCAAAAAAGGCAAGGGGTTTGGGTGGAGGGTGAGGGAATGGGTACAGGAAGCGGGGTTGAAAGAGGGAATGGTTAGTCCGACAGTAGCCATGTCACCAGTGCCACCATAGTTGTTCCCCATGCCTATAGTGGACATGAGCATATTGAAGTATGCCCAGGAAGAACAGGAGAAGCAGTACGTGGCTGGGTACGCACTAGACCACATTGGGTGTACATATGCAAGACCTGTCCAGATATATACTGATGGATCAAAGGACCCAGAAGGCTGGAGGCTGACAGATGAGGTGTCTGTGTACACCACGGAGCTAATTGCCATCATTAAAGCACTAGAGTGGGTTGAGGAGACTGGGCAAGAGGAGGGGCTTATTTGCTCTGACTCTGCAGCAGTGTTGGGCAGTATACAGTCATTTAGATCCTGTAGAATGGATTTACTGAATGAAGTGTACCTATGCCTATATAGGCTGGAGCAGAGAGGGGCCTCTGTGACTTTCCTGTGGATCCCAGCCCATGTGGGGATATGGGGCAATGAGAAGGCGGATGGCCTAGCCAAGAAGGCGCTAGAAAATCCAGAGCCACAGGTCAACACTAAGCTTGGGAGGGGGGAGGTAAAAGTTTTTATAAGGAGGGCTCTGACAAAGCAGTGGCAGATCCAGTGGAATACAAGTCCTAAAGGCAGGCATATGTATGCAATACACAGAGAGGTTGGGAGAGAAGCCCGAGTTAGAGGTTGCAGGAAGGATGAAATAGTGGTCGCCAGGCTAAGGATTGGCCATACCCGGCTGAATAGCACCCAATACAGGGTAGGTGGGACAGACACAGGAAATTGCATGTGGTGTCCAGGCCAAGAGGAAACTGTGGAGCATGTATTGCTCGTCTGTCCGACCTACCAGGGTCACAGGGAGCATTGGAGGGAACAACTGCAGGGAGCTGGATGCTCGGGATTCGGTCTGGCTGAGGTTCTGGGGGAGGGAATAAGGCCAGGGGAACTGGTCAAGTTCCTCAAAATAGCAGGGCTATACAAGAGAATATGAATATCCCTTTTGGTATTATTATTGTTATTTCTTTTCTTTGTTTTGTGTTACTGAGATGCCCAAAACTGCAATGTTTACAGTGATCTGTAGGTGGCAGCATGCACCACTACGTGTAACCTGCCATTAAAGTGAAAGTTGAAGAAGAAGATACAGCTCGACAGAGGCTTATTCTGTCAAGATGGCTTCTGTTCAGTGCAAGAACTCTGTGACAGAAACGCCTTTTTAGTCGGCATACTAATGAAGATACATTGACAACAAAACAATTAGGACTTCCTAGACCAAATGTATCCATTAAACAGGTTTCTACAAAGGGAGGGAAATCCTACATCCAAGAATTGGAACGAAAGAAACTCGCGGTCGTGAAGTGGCTATAAATATTGTTGGTTTTGACTTATGTTACCCCTTCTTTATGTTGTTACTTGACATATCATGTGTCCTGTTAAGCTATGTTACATCATACAACATTTGAGACACGTGGATAATGAAAAAGTGGGATAATTTAATGTGGAGCCACATCATGTTTGCTTATGAAGGCTCCTGGATGCAACTTTCTTCCATAGCTTTCCACCTGTAACTTGCTACTCTAGCTATGTAGCAAGAGGGGACATATTACTGTTGTGTGCTGCCAATAGTGGACATGAAGGTATTGCTGTATGAGTTAATCAGCTAACTTAATGTACCTATTGAATGGGTCGCCTTAATCACTATCAAAAAAATTGCCCCCCCCTGAGAATTTCTTCAGGAGCCGCCACTGGTGGGGACACCACAATCTATTACTGTCCATCCACATGCCACAGAGGATTTTGGTAAACCATACTTGCACCAAATATGTGCTTTCTATGTGTGCAGACTCTATGCACATACCCTTTTCTATGCGTGCAGACTCTATGCACAAACCTCTTTCTATGTATGCAGACTATGCTCATACCCCTTTCTATGCGTGCACCTTCACCTTTCAGAGAATTCAGTTTGAGTATCATGCTCTCTATCATTTACAGCCCCAACAGCTTTGAGGCACTCTGTGGACATGTGTAATTCTGTGTTTTTATGACACTGTACAAGGCAAATTGCCATTACATTGTAATTGTTGTGGACAATTAAAATCTCATGTTGGGTTAACTTTGATGAACTCAGCTACTAGATCTCGCCCTGTCACCACCACAGTAGGATCTGCTTTTCTGTCTGAACGAGGGGAGGGAATACCACAATCTTCCTACTCACTCCACATCAGTAGCACGTAGACTGTGCTATGTTAACTATTAGTAAATGCCAATTCTCTGGGTGTGGTGACAACTGTGCATGATGGTTCATGATCATACCAGGTCCGTATCATAGGGAACTTGTCCTTTTTTTTAAGTTCAAGCTGATGAAATGAAGTCAGAAAGAAGAACCAGAGGCCCAAGTTGATGCAACGTCTTACACGTCAACCTATGGAGTACTCTGTTTTTCACAGAATTATACAGAAAACTGAGCATGACCTCTCACCTCACACCTCTGCCTACCACACTTGAGAGATAAACTCAGCAAGGCCTTATGTAATTGTTATTTAAGGATGTTACTAAAAGGTTAACGTAAATGTGATAGATATGGCAGATATCACAGATAGGCAGTTCATTCAACCTGTAAGACAGGATGCAGCTTTCTTTAGTCCCAAAACACCAAATAAGCTGCAAAGTCTGTCGCTAGAAGAACCATAGTATGTTTTGATGTTACTAGCACATGTTACAGCTTCCTTCAGTCCCAAAGAGCCTGCTGTTCGCTGTATAATGACACCGTAGGTTGTTTCTCTGTATTTTGTGACTAACATTAGCACTCTAAGGCGTTGCCCCGTTTCAAAAATTGCTGGTCATGATGCAAACTCCACTGCCTGCATGTGAAAACACTCACATGCATTCTCTCACACATACATTCACACACATGATGTACACACACACACGCATACACACACACACACGCACACACACACACGCACACACACACACACACAGCCTTTATAGTAAAACACAAATTCAATATCCCACACGTCTTGACACATGCATTCTCTCACACATACATTCACACACATGATGTACACACACGCACACGCACACGCACACACACACACACACACACACAGCCTTTATAGTAAAACACAAATTCAATATCCCACACGTCTTGATTAGTGTGGCTCTGGCGTTTCAACCTCGCTATCGCTCGGTCGATACGTTAAAGCCTCAGTTTGATATTTCCCGGCATGACCGAACAGTCGAGGTTAGTATTTTGTTCATTATATGGCATTTTTCGCTCCTTTCATTTTGTAAATGAAAAGAAATGGTAATTGTAAATAGAAAACATGTCGTTTTGTTCAGCTCTCAAGTCTTCTCACAACACAATGTGTTTCAGGTGTTGCGTAGCAACCAATTACTTGCTAATTTCAAGTTACAATGATCAATAGAAAACGGACAACACGGCTCAGCTAAAATGGCTTTAATTTAAAGTAACAATATTAATCTATAGTTTCTAGTCTTCATCATCACTTTCAATAACAAATCTTCGCTTCTGAATTTTCTCATGGCTAAGGTGACCATATTTCTGAGACAAAATCCGGGGACATTTTCAGTTCAGACAAGTAATCACCTCCAAAACAGTGTAATGTTTTTATCTTTGTAAACGAAAAACGGGGACTGTCCCCTGAAGCCGGGTCACCCTACTCATGCCTGTTAATCTTTTAATTTTCGTCTCGATAGTAAAACTCAGACTGATCGCCCTTCGTTCATTTTGAAAATGTCGTCAGAGGGCAATACGGATCCGTATTGACCGGTGAGGAGGTCAATACGCAGCTGGCATTGACTACGCATTAGCCAATCAGAAAGCTTGTACTGTCGTTGCCATATAATGAAATCAAATATCAACTGATGCAATTGATAATTAGATGGGCCTAAATGTACACATTTGTAGTTACAGTACATTTGTAGTTACAGTAATATAACCTATATATTGATCTCAGTATTTCAAATGTACTATGGTTTATTGATACTGAGGGTTTTAAACATTTAAAAATGAATCAACAAATATTAGTTAATGGAATTTTTTATGAAATATATGGGAGATATATGGACAGAGTGGGAGTGAAAGGAAGTGATTGACAGAGAGAGAGAGGTGGAATGTAGAAGAAGACGCGAGAAAGCGAGAGTGAAAAACGCAGATGAGGGAGAGAGATACTCAAGGGGAAGTTGTGACAAGTCACAGTGGCTAAACTAGTTATGCCATCTTGTGGATTACTATGGTAAACTAGAAAATGCAAAGTGGGATTTGCTGCTCAACAGCAGCAGAGGCCCAGCAAATGACAGATTATAGACCTAACACATGAGCATACAACATGCAGTAAGCTTTATGATGAATAAGTGTTCAAACTAAAGTGTTACCAAATTCTACCCATCCTTACAAATGGAATGCTCATAATTATGTTTTCCTGGTGTATAATCACCTGCAATTATGAATCGTTGAGTTTTCGCCAGTTTAGAACGGGAGCGGCTCCTCTTCCACAGAGTGCCATGTTGCGCCACCATGTTTCTGCAGAAGCCCAGAATGGACAAACCAAAACACTGGCACTATAGAGGGCCTTTCGTGTTTTTATTGCAGCTGACTGCCACCCTTGCTTCTCATAGATCTAGCACTGCACTGGACTGTTTTGTCTGGCTACAGCTCAGCATAGTGCATGAGACACAAGCATAGTGTGCTTGAATAAACTGATGATTTAAAATGGTGTCATATGTAACTGATTACAAACCAAAACAACGGACATACAAATTAAATCATAGCTTGCTTGTTCTACACTAAATATGGGTAGAATGAGCGGTCCCTGCGAGCAACGTATAGCTTTGTGTATTAGTGGAAGCACTTGTTGACGTGTCGTTAGCCTACCTTACTTTGACTGAACACAAGCAACATCTACTTAATTAATCTACAAGTGCACTGATATCTTTGTCTGATCATCACAGCGGCAGGCTGCATGTTTAATTTCATAACTGATCTGCGCTGTAGTCAGGGTTACTTCCATAATGTTTGTATTCTGTTTATATACTTTGTACGTTCTTTTACTTGTGTTTTTGAAAATGACAGAGCAGATGAGCAGTAATGGGTAATGTATTGATGGCTCTGTTCAATGGCACTTCATTACAGTACCAATACAACAAGGTGGCTCAGTCATATTGGATGTTCTTGTGGCTGTCGGAAGCTCAGATGTTCTTGAATTGAAGTGAAGGTTTCTGAAGTTTTTTCAAAGTGTTTCTCCATTCATTGCAATGGGACAAAAGGGATGAAAAAGAAGAAAGACAAAAGAATGACTGGTGGCATTGCAGACATCGTTACAAGAGCACTGCACAGGATCAGGCAGACAGATCAGATTTTTTACTATAAACGTAATACTTACCCTCTGTGATGTGCTTTCCTTTTCACTGTCCCTTTGTTATTGAGTGATTTAGCCAATTAAACATTAGCAAAGCCACCAGTGTACCCGGATCTGCCTGTGTTATATAAATCTAAAGCTGGGGTTCTCATGACAGGCCCGAGCTGGAAAGCCCCTGATTTCCTGAGTCCATAACAACAACAATTTCTTGAGAACCCATTTGAAAACTATAATTTCATGCAGGAGATAATCTGCCATGCTGACTGAAGTAGGTATGGCAACGATTGAATTTGTCCCTGCAGAATAATGGGTTGTCAATTCTAACAACAACTAGCCAGCCAGTAACTTAATAATAATGAGTGTAAACTATTTAGCTTGCTAGGTGTTTTGACCTAAATGTCTCCACAGATAGGCCTACTGAAGAAGGCAGGATCCGTTTATCCCAATATGAAGATGACAGTGAGTTGCCTTCCAAAATATCTTCTTACAGTATTCTGTATAAGGTGTCCACATATACACATTTTTTATTACACAATTCATATATAATGATGTATATTTGCAACACGTTCTCATTCCACAGCTCCAGGTTTGACATGGCTTTTATGCAACAGTTGGGCAATAATGTTATTGAGGAAATCATGGTAACATTAAATGATGAAATAATGTTGCAGCTTGCCTTCACCACCTTTTTTCTTGAAATGGTCACATGTTGTTAAAATACTCTGAATAATGTTTCAATGAGATCAGTTTGTAGGATATAGGGGCATCTAGTGGTGAGGATTCAGATTGCAACCAACTGAATACCTCTCCCTTTCCAAACGTGTATGAGAGGCTATGGTGGCTGTCAGTTGCCATAAGAAGGCCCTCTCTAGTGCCAGTGTTTTGGTTAGTTAGTTCTGGGCTACAGCAGAACCATGGCAATGTATCATGGCGGACCGCATCGATGAGGACCCACTCCCTATGTAGATACGAAGGGCTCATTCCAAGCTAATAAAAAGACAATGATTTGTAGTTACAGGTGATTATACACTAATGAAAACATAGTCATGTATCCTATATTGTATTTCTGCCAATAGATCACCCTAAACTCTACATACAGTACCTTTAAAATGAGTGTTAAAATTGATATTTCTGGCTACACTACTGACAGCTGAAAGCTGCCACTTCACCAGCCATGTATGGCTAATGTGAGGATGGCTTCTATGATGGATATGGGGATGAGGTGGAGATTCAAGAGCTGGTGAGAAGAGCAGAATCTTCCCTGTGCTTTTTGTTGGTGTGGTCTGAATTGATTTGTCATTGGAGGAGGTCATTGTTGATGTGAGTGCCAGTAAATCTGAATGAATAAGTGATGCACACTGGGTAGTGGTGAGACGTGGAAGTGAGGATTCTAGGATGTGACTTGTGCCTTAAATCGATTATAAGCTCATTTGTGCCTAATGACTCAAATAGACCATCACTGCCAGTGCCCCCTACACAAACATGGCTCCTCTCCTCCCAGTTCGCTGTGTTTCAACTATGTTGGACGAGGACTATGCTACCCGTTGAGCCTCGTTTGCAGGGAAAACAACCAGAGTAAAAGGACAAATCCTTGAGAGCCTCCTGGGCTGAAGAGGCCAAAGACTGGGATGTGATGTGATGGTGTCCCTGGTTCCACAGGAGGGTATTAAATGAAATTAAATGAAATTAAATGTAATTTTATTTAGCGCCATAACAATACAATTGTCTCAAGGCGCTTTACAGAGCCCAGAGCCTGAACCCCCTTAGTGCAAGCACAATGGCAACAGGGGCAAGAAAAAACTCCCTGTTAGTCAGGGAGGAATCTTAAGCAGAACCACGGCACATAAGGGGGGACCCATCTGCTTGAGGTTGGCCGGGTGGAGATAGGAAGGGGGGGGTGGGGGGAGGGTTGTGTGGCAGAAGGGGAAGGGAAACAACAAGTGTTGTGCACAGCCTGCATTTGGTAGTTGTACATACTATATATACAGACATCTGGTGGTAAATACATGATACAAACAAGACCAGTTTAGTGGTATACACTGTGCTCATAGGGTTACTGTTACAGGGGTAAGGGGGTTAGGGACAGAGAAACATGTCGGTGGTGGTAATAATATATATTGTACCGTAAATCCTCAAATAGTGGCCGGGGCTTTTATTTACTTAGGCTGCACAGCGGACCGGTCTGTATTTGGGGCAGGCTTGTATAGGGGCAGGTCTTTATTTCTTACGGCTCTTCAGAATGTTCAAAAAAGTTCCGTTGATTTGAATGGGGCACCCCAACGTTAGCAGGTCTGTCATTTCTTGATATTCACCACTTCGAAAAGTTAATGATCGTTGTCATTGGCAATTCTAATTCACATCTTTCATATAATTCCGCAAGAACTCCGGTCATTTAACGTAGCCGAAAGTCATTGTTACTTGAACTCAGCAAGTAATGGGTTGCTACACAACACCTGGAACGTTAAAGTTCTATTAGCCTGAAGAACATCTTTTTCTTAGCGGAAATCAGAAACGGCAACAAAATCATTAAAAAGAGGTATTTTGGAGGAATGTCTTCTATCGTTTAGGCAAGTAACTGTATAATAACAAATTCGCCTTGTAGGCTGAAACATTTCTTTTTTTTATTGCAAACAGCCATGAAATTAGCCAACATGAGGAGAACATGTATTTATGAAATGGTTTGATTCTGGTAGGCTACAGTAAAATATTGTAACGTGCCGGCATAGTCGCCCCATAATGCCGTGCGGCGGGCGCATACTTTCCTCTATGTGATGCACTAGCGCTCAACGATGTTCCTTAACAATGTTCCTTACTGTTCTCATTGCATGTCGTTGTTCTGTGTTGAGACTGGGTTTATACAGGTGTGTGACGGTAGCACAGTCTCTTCGTGATAACTTGTACCAGGGCATAAAGCCCGTGCCATTTTGACATTGTGTTGTGTTTAGTGTTTATAAAGTAACCATAACAAATATTCCATACTTCCGTGATTTGTTACAATATGCTACCGGTACCTTTTTTTACCCCCGGCTTGTATTCGGGGCCCGGCCTTTATTTGTCCGTATCGACCACGCCCAGAGATGGGCAGTATTTCAATTACTTGTATTTGAAATACATATTTCAACTGCTTTGAGTATTTCTGTCGGATTCTACCACTAGACTATCTGATCTGCCTCTGAATGTCATTGTCCAATCAGGCAACAGTCAGGCAAAAGTGGTGCTGTAAATGACCCCACCCCTTTTTGGGGCGAAATGGAAATCGCCCCAGATCTCTCTCATTGAGTCTCATGTTAAATCCATGTTTTTCACAAAACAGGGCTGTGTTCGAAAACTTAGATAGCTGTCTTGATCCTTGTCAATTTATCTTCATTAGTACGCCGACTTAAAGGAGTTTCTTTCAAAGAGTGAATCGAGTTGTTGCACTGAACGGTAGCCATCTTGACAGAATGTGGCCGTGGCTATTACCGCGCACTTTACGAAGTACACTGCAATACAGTGCGTAGTGCACACTAAGCACTTACATCTGTAGTGTGTTCCGTCGCTGATTAGTGTTGTCTCAAATGTAACAATGAGAGACGCAAATGTGCAAGCCTTTTACCCATAAATCTGTGCTCCAGCTTCCTCCGGCCAACTGGAAATTTTAAACAAATATGGCGGACCAAACTCCGCTGACATGCGTGTTTTGTATGTAAATGTACATCTTTTGGCGTTTTCTCGCTTAGATTTTTCAAAAGTTACCGAGAAATAGACACTGTACTATCAGATAACACAGTTGTTGTAACCAGCAATAATGGTTGAAGTGATTTGCGAAGCGTCAGTCAGCCAACTTTCCAAACTGAAAAGCTGCCGAAAGGGCTACTCCTCTTCCGCTACGTAGCCAAGATGGCGCCCGTTTAGGGCGAGTAGTGTCCATCGTTTCACAGTGCATTTTTTGACCGTTTGCAGTGCGCCATCCGGGTACCTTCAATGCCCTGAATTCTGCTGGTTCTGTCAGTGTGAACGCCCTAAGCACTGAAAGTCAGTGTTTGAAGTGTGCAAGTGCGCGGTAATAGACACGGCCTGTGACTTGATCAAAGCCGAATGACGTCCTTATACGCAATTACGTATGACGAAAGCACGGTGGGGCGAGCCCTCCAGGAAGCCATAGAGATTGCATTGAGAGCCCTGTTTTGTGAAAACATGAGTCACACAGCTGTTGCCTGCAAAAATATATATATACATAATCAATCAAGTTGTTGTCTTTTAATAGCTTTGTTTAATTATACTGATATTCTGTGACTTTTTTTCCTTTTTGTGGGGTTCCCCAGAGCTTTGTGTACATTATATAGCCCAAACCTGAATGCTCTGCTATACCAAACTGTGAGAAAACGGAAAATCCAGAAAAAGTATTTCCTATATTTTAAATACAAAATTTTAAAAGATGTAGATGCAATTTCCCGCATTATGGTGCATTTACCATGTTTTTAGATACATAAAAAATGATCTCTCTCTTTCATTGATTTCCTTGGAGTCGGCATGGTCTGCAATTACTGACTACTATTATGTTCTGGTAGACTGGGTAAACCCAGCCCGATCTGCAATCTTAAATAAGATTGAGCTTGGTCTGGTGATAGCCAGGATAATGTTTTGGTGTAATACACAGAGGACTGACACTGACAACTTTGGCACTTTATTCTCCATTTAATGAGAGCAAAATGTTTTAAAAGTAGTTAGAAAAACTAGCATGTTAGCTAACGTTAACTCCAGATTAGCTCACGGTTGTTAAAAAATAAACTACCTTCCATTTTTTTGTAGCTACTTGAAAAAAACATCCTAGTCATCGCATTCTGCCCGAAACAGACGCCTAGGTCTGAACACGGCCTAAAGCACAACATATTTCAGAACCAGAATAGGAAATCAACAAATGCTGTTCCACTTAATGGGTAAATAAAGTATGGTATTGCCTAGTGCAAGTTGTAGGTAAATAGCTTGCTTATCTAGCTATAATCACAATGTTTGCAGAAGGATCTTTGTGACTTTGTGACTGAGCCAGAGAATGTCTCATAAGGGTGCTTTGGCCACTAAAGGGAAAACTTGGCCAACTCTGACTTACTTTCCTCTTCCTCGAAAAAACCCTCCTTATGTCCATCTCGTCTGTGGAACAGCTAGCGCGGGGGCTGGTTCTGTTAACAGATTTTTCAAAAGCATAGCAGGACTTTGTTCTGGCTTACGCTGGACGTTTTAAGCTGATGCCAGCAGGTGGCGGTGTTTTCCTGAATTACCTTATTGGCCCTCAAATATGTGGGAACCCCTGATGAGACACCATCATCAGTTTACCACATTGCATTTGAAAGGATCATTTTAGCTATCTCTGGTGTAAGTGTCCGTAAATGGATTTGTTCAGTGACTAAGTGACTAGAGTGTCCAGTGGATTGCACACACATCTAGAAAAGTATAAGTTTCTAGGAGCCCACTTATCAGATGACCTCTCATGGTCTGCCAACACCTCAGAGATAGTCAGAAAGGCACAGCAGTGATTACACTTCCTGAGAGTACTCAGGAAAAAACAACCTAGAGTGTAATCTGATGGAGGCCTTCTTCTTGTACTGACCTACTGCATCTCTGCGTGGTACTCTGGTTGCACTGCAGCAGACAAGAGAGCCCTCCAAAGGGTCATCAACACAGCCCAAAAAATCACTGGCTGCTCACTGCCCTCCCTGGAATTCATTGTCCGCTCCCGCTACTTTGGCAGGGCAAATAACATCATGAAAGACTCCTCTCACCCAGGCCACCATCCGTTTACTCTCCTGCCCTTGGGCATACGGTACAGGTCCTAGAGCAAGGACCATGTGTCTTTCCCGACGGCCATCAGAACATTAAACACAGACATGCACTAAACGTAGAATTTCATTGTGCAATATTTATACGGTAATTACTTTATTGACTGCAAGTCACTTATGCCATCTCAGTCACCTTACACATGTGTATAAACAAAACTGTTTCTGTATTTATTGTAAAGCACCTCAGGGAAGTACGGTTACTGTATTTATTGTTACTGTTTTTAGCTAGTTGTACTATTCTTGTGTTATATGTTGTTGTTGTGTTATGTGTGGTCCCTTGTCGCAACAACAGGAGCAGCGCTCCAAATTTCGTTGTATGCGAATACAATGACAATAAACCCTTTTTCTATTCTATTTCTATTCTATTCTTCTATTCTATTATTCTATCTTTTTTGGTCAATTCTGGACAATTAATGAATCAAAATCTCTCCAGTATTGCGTAACCTCAATAACTGCAAGGAAACTGTAGAAAAGGACTGTTCAATAATAACATGTCCTTTATGTGATTGTCTGCTAATTAAATCTGCAATTCACTGTGGATGTTGCATGCTTAAATAGATAGATAGATAGATAGATAGATCATAAAAGCCCTAATCATGTGCAAAAAATGTCCTAAGCCCAAGGGCCACGTGTCAGTAATGCATTTCACAACCATATGCAGAAGTATACGCAAAAACAACCACAAGCTCGGTTGACCCTGATGCAATCCCTCAGACCTACTAGCCTGGCAGCCACCTCAGCATACAAGCGCAACACATCTGTCAGAGAGAGAGCGAGAGAGCGTTACGAGGTCGAGTCTGAAATGTGCAAATGCAGTAAACAGTGTAGTAAACAGCTCTCACCTTCACTGCTAAAGTGACAAACTGAGAGTGGAAACACACTACATGCAAATTATTATTATTTATATGCCCAGACAGCTGTGCACTTCAAACTGTGCACTAGTGTAAGTGAGTGTCTGTGTGTGTCTTAACAGGATATCCTCTCTATTACAAACTTCCTGTGTAAGTGTGCCCGTTGCCTTCCAGCATCCCTGTTGCGCTGACAACCGGCAGTCATATATCATCAATAAACACCCACCTGCGCCCGTGGCCCCTCACACAAATATGGGACACAAACACCTCAAACCTTTTCTCACTAGTCACAGGATACTGATCCGAATACTTCTGCTGATTGGCCAGGCTCTGCCTTAACTGTTGATGTAATATATACTACATCAGGTGATTGGGGTTTATGATGAAACTACATTCAGTTAAACGTCCACCTATGACTGTTTTCTGGGGAAAGGACTGCATGCTCAAGAGAATTTGGAAGTCTATTTTTCATCTTATTCATTACTGACATTACGCACGTCAAACATTATTCATTCCTATTTTGGTTAGCTACCCATCTAACCTTTTAGGTACTTTCCTAGTACTCTAGGGATGAGAGGCTATCTACAGTGGGGAAAATAAGTATTTGGTTTTGGTCCACTATTCTTTGCAGATCCTCTCCAAATCCTTAAGGTTGCGTTTTCAATGGGAGGGAATGAGGGAATGAGGTTCAAGCCCAATATTCCACGTTACATGGCCCCATCCATAGTCCCCTCGATGCAGTGGAGTCGTCCTGTACCCTTGGCAGAGAAACAGCCCCAAAGCATAATGTTTCCACCTCCATGCTTGACGGTGGGGATGGTGTCATATTCAGCATTCTTCCCCCTCCAAACGCGGCAAGTCGAGTTGATGCCAAAGAGCTTGATTTTGGTCTCATCTGACCACATCCTGTCTCCCAATCCTCCTTAGAATCATTCAAGTGTTCATTGGCAAACTTCAGACGGCCCTGTACATGTGATTCCTTGAGCAGGGGGACCTTGCGAGTTCTGCAGTACTTCAAACCATTACGCCGTAGTGTGTTGCCAATGGTTTTCTTGGTGACTGTGGTCCCAGCTGCCTTGAGATCATTCACAAGCTCCCCCTGTGTAGTTCTGGGGTTATTCTGCACCTTTCGGATGATCACCGATACCGCACGAGGGGATATCTTGCATGGAGCCCCAGACCTAGAGCGATTGACAGTTGTTTGGTGTTGCTTCCATTTACGAATAATCGCACCAATAGTTGTCTGCTTCTCACCAAGCTGCTTGCCGATGGTTTTGTAACCCATTCCAGCCTTGTGCAGGTCTACAATCTTATCTCTGACGTCCTTGGTCAACTCTTTGGTCTTGCCCATGGTGGTGAGGTTGAAGGTGTGAAGTATGATTCTTTGGACAGGTTTCTTTTATACACGTCACCAGTTGAGATCAGGTGTACCTTGTTAGGCCTAATGAGGACTAATCTGTGCTTCTTGGGCACATAACTGGTCATTGGGAGCCAGAATTCTTGTGGGTTCAAATACTTATTTTCTGCATCAAATACAAATAAAGTCATAAATGTTATAAAAAGCAGTTTTCTGGATTTGTTTGTTGATATTCTATTTCTCACTGTTAAAATACACCTACCATTACAATTATAGATCACACATTTCTTTGCAAGTGGCCAAACTTGCGAAATCGGCAGGGGTTCAAATACTTATTTTCCCCACTGTATCTACATCCTCTCTGGGCTGGAATGAAGTCTAACTAGGGTATGATATTCTGCTCTTTAAAATGAAAGGTGCCAAAGAAATGGATTCACATGGACTGAGGTGTTTGACTAAAGTTTACATTCAGTGTTTGGAGATGTTCACAGAAGATGAAGGAGTTTGAGGTTAAGGAGGAGGTTAGGATTGGGTTTGATAACATGCAATGAGATGAGAAGTAAAATACATGAGAATGGACGTGAATTAACATGTATTAATTATTTACTTACAGCACAGGGCAGGCATACATTTTCTTCAGTATACTCCCTGAGCACTGAAGCCATGACTTTGTCACCTCGCTCTACTAGCGACAGGATCGCATGCATTACACTGTATACTTGAAATCAAATTGACCATTATATCAGTGATATTTAATATATATATATATATTACATTATTAATATATTTCAGTGGTACAGGTAGACTGAGTCTACTTCTTGACCCATCTCTCTTGTGTGCCCTGCCACTGGTTTATAAATAGATCAGGCATAGCCTGTCTATAGACTGACTGCCAAACAGACAGCACAGTGGGCAGTGAGTCACACCCCCCCAGCCAGCAAGAGAACACAGGAAGTGACCCCCCCCCCCCCCCTACACACACACACACACACACACACACATACACACAGGCTCCCCTCCCTTCCCCTCGCACTGTTTTCCGACATGTGAAGGGCACAATTCCAAGCTCTGCGCCAGGCCTCTGTTTCATACTCACACACACACACACACACACACACACACACACACACACACACACACATACATGACAAAGAATTTCCCATAAAGGATCAGTAAAATACATCCAATCCAATCTAACTCACATATACAAACAAACATATACAAACACACAGACACAAACAGACACACACAGGCTGATGTTATTGGCCCTTAGCTATTGAAAGAGCACAGCAGGAGCCAATAGGGGAAGGCGCATGATGGAGAGAGTGTATCAGACTCTACTGAGGGCAATTAGTACGTTAGGAGAAGAACAAGTACACTTGGACATGATTACTTTGTGAATAATACTTCTCTCAAATAAGCAAACAAACTAAAAGCTGGCTATTTAAATCAATTTCATTTTACATTGCAATGCCAGTTTAAATATTAACTTTTGATAATTTAAGTCATTATGAATGACATTTCTATCAAACAAACAAAACAAAAATAGCACTGAGTTCTAGTGGGTATGATTTGCATTGTAAGTTTGGCATGGCACATTTTGCTAATTGTAAAAACATAATTGAAGGCAGTTAACACTGAAAAGTACACACAAACATGATGACAGTGCACTTTGATTTTCTGAGTATTAGGGCCTGCCAGAGGGCCACATTTCCGTTTGTGACAACAGGCATAATCAGCTTCTTAGAGAACTCATGCTAGCACAACCGCAGTGGCAGATTGCATGCCAAAGAATCTCCTTCTGAATCTCCTTTCTGAAAACTGACATTTCAAACCACCAATTTTATAAACATCAAACATCTTTTTAATGTTCTATGCAGAGGTAGAATGTTACACCCAAGGTTTTGGCACTAGGCCAAAATAACTGTAACGGCACACAGTATATATCAGAGAATCACGCATCCCTAAATGGAGAGGTGTCAAAACCACAGTCAAGAGTGAACACTTCGCTCCCCTTCGCTTCGCACCCGCATTCAAAACAAGGGCTTTTCAGCGTAAGGTGTTGCGTGTGTGCTAAGGTACATTTACAAAGTTAACTCACGAATGCTTGAGTGTTCGACCAAGCAGCCAAAACATGACTGGTGGTAAGTAGTAATGATGCTTGATACCTTCAGACCCTCAGAGAAGGAACGTGTAAATAGAAAGCTGATAGATGAATGAGCAAGCATGCGGTGTTCAGGAAAACCTCTTCATTTTAGTTTGATAAACTAAAACGTTTTGCCTCCTATGGCGTAAACATGCAAGACTGTACTCATAATCCGATGCATGACGTGTGAAACATGCATCTGAGTTACTCTCTACAGACACAGATGGGAGTGCCAGTACCGAGTAGTGCCAGTACCGCCTTTTCTTTTCTCTTAGAGCTGGCTGAAACCTTTACACATTTCTTTGCAAGCAATATATGACGGACAAGCTCTCTTATTTTTTATGAAGGCTACTTAACCAGTAGCAGGTCACTACTAAACCAGCAGTGCCAACTACAGGTTGGAGTCTCATCAAGTTTAAGTGAGCGTTGAAGCGTCTCCCTTGTGTTTATATCTTATCTAGTAGCTGATTCTAAAGTATGGATGGACAGGTGGTTACCACTCGCTTCTGTGAAGCAACACAATGGTTACCACTCACTTCTGTGAAGTAGCACAGTGGTTGCATATGTTAGGTTGATGTGTGTACAAAAATGCTTCCTAGAATATTTGTTCTGTGAAGATAAGGCTGGGGTTGATGAATGGCTAATGGCAGTGTAACGAGTAACAGTGGCTTAACCCTCAGTAGCTGAACCAAAGTAAAAAAGAAACAGGGCTTTGTAAAGGATGGGATTATCAAAACCTCAGGAAGGCATGTAGGCCATGGAGGTCACCGTGGAGATCAGGGTTTCTGTCTCAGCACATGTTTTGAGTCCGGAGCTTTTCCATCACACCCCCCACTCCACCCAGCCCCCAAACATATTATGTGCCATGACAGAATACTACGGAAAGCTATTTCAGAGGAAGTCCATAATCATGGGGAAAAAAACACCCTGAATGTTGTGCCCTAAAAATCTTTGTTTACCTCAGTCAGCCAAAGAAGCACTTTATACTATTTGTGGCCGATACCAATACAAATATTTGGATAGCTTAAAATAGCACAGTTATAAGACACACATGCAAGGATATAGGACAGTTATTGTATAAACTTTTATCCACTGAAAAATGTTCATCTTACTCCATCCATCTACTGGAAGAAGAACTAACATGATTTCACTATATGGGGCTCAAGTAAGCAGACTCTCTCTAAAGTTGCATGGCAACGATACTGTCAAACAACACTATCTATTCTCCACCTCAAAAGGCAGCGTGTGTCTGTGGCGCATAAAAGGCCCGCGAACAGATGGCAGTTTCACTATTACTGCAAAGAAGCAGCATCGAAATGAAAAAGCCGGTCAAAGGTGATTTTAAAGGAGTTCAAAAGAAAAGGAGCAAACGTGGACATCAAAGTCCTCAAAATTGTTACGTGTAGTTGTGGTCCGTGCAGATTTGTTTTTAGAATATGGTCCAACCTGAGCCAACCACTCTGCTGCGAGTCCCTGCACCCACACACACACCTATTCATTCACACATGTATGTGATGACTTACAAAAACAGTTGCAAAGCATTTGAGGCCAAGTGGAAGTGCAAATGAAACAAAACTCCTCTTGGATTTTTTTTTTCCTTTTTGACAACGGGCAAAACCCTTTTAAAGACTTTATGACAAATAATTATTTGACAAATAACACCGTCAAATATATGATTCCGAGGGCAAAAATAGCCCCAGAGGAAGTTAATGGGGCCCTGTGTCGGTTGGGGGTGGCAAATATAAGTGTGCACAGAGGTATGACACATGGTCCAGCATGTGGCTGTGGCACTGATGTGTACAAGTGTAGTTCCTGTTTTGCTCTACGTTACACACCCTCTCAGCAACTTCTAAAAGTCACACTTTGAAACGTTGTGAGAGGTGAAACTCAACAGGTGTGAGGTTACAGAATGTTGTGAGTTAGATTTGTAAGTAACTAGGTAGGTAAATGACCTACCTAAACCCACTATGTCACACTGTGACAAAATGCAGTTGGATCACCTTTTCTTGGATAAAAACCTTTAAGAACGTATGCATACATAACATCTATTTCATCATGCTTAATGTGCGATGGAAATTATCGTTCACAAACAAATGAAATAAACTTCTTCAAGCACATTTCGGCCGACATATTTGTGGTTGTGTCTGATCTTCAGATACGATATGCCTCGTTCTTGCACAAGCACAACAATTCACTTCAATGTTGACAGATTCTAGTGTTTTTTTTCTACTGAGGTGTCAGAAATCACAAAAAAACAAGTCTAGTTTTCATATCATGGCTTCTCCACAGGCGCTTCGATAAAAGGAGAAGATTGATGATGAGGACATGTGCTAACCATTGCTCATGTCATTAGCCAGATACATTTCACTGCAGATGAAAACATTGAGAGAGTGAAAAAAGGATGCACGGAGATTCAGAGAACTTGCACCGCAATACAGGAAACAAAGTCACCATGGTAACAGAGGGATAGGAATTAGACCGCTCATTTGCGTTTGTCTCTTTGTAGTTGACAGTCGCTCCTATGCTGGACTCCACAGGAGAGAGAGGGAGAACTTGTGATAGTGCCATGCTAAAAGAAAAAAATCTGTCGTGGATCAAACATTTTGTTTCACAAGGATAAAACTTGACTTATCTGGTAAGTGACCCCATTACAATCAAAATAAGATTTGACAACTTGATGGCATCAACAAAGTTATGTTTCTATCTACAGTGTGTTTCATAATAATAATGCAAAAACTTTGTGTGTGTTTGCAATAATTGTGGATAATCCCATGTTTATGGTTTAGCAACTATAACTTGTTGTCATATAGTAAAATGGGAGATTGTACAGTAAGTACCTTTTGTTTTTATGATTTTTTATGAATGTATTATTATTAGTAAGTCCATTTGACATGTATGACAACTAAGGCAAATAATGTTTTCGTGGAAATTATAATCTAACCATTAATCTGAGGTAATTGGTCCGGTAGGTGTACAGTGATGACAATTTACATTTTACTATTTACAGACAGCATGTAATCATGCATCTGCTTGTAGTGTTTTTGTCATCGGTCATATTAAGGAATAATAAAATGTATGTTTTTAACTTGAAAGGTCTAGTACTATTAACATGAACGCAGAAGCTGTTCTCTGAAATCATGCGAGGGTGTCAAGGTGTGAATAAGGGCAGGAAACAGATTTCTGTTTGAAACTCCGATCTGGGGAATACAGATTTCAGCAGTGTGAATGTCAGCAAGGGGGGTCACTTATTGTTCCGTGCTTCTAATGACTGAGACACCACTTCCTGGTCCTTTGTGTAGTGACCAAGGCCAGCTAACCACGAGGGAGTGTCGTGCCTCGCATGTGGTTACTTGTGTGGCTGAACCTGACATTTAAATTTGTGAAAAGCCCCTAACTACAAAGTAAATAAAATAAACAAACAACTAAATGAATGACCTTAGTCACAAATCGAGACTTCCCTCATGAAACTGAGACCGCCAGTGTTCAGGAAACTGTGTGGTCTAGCGTACTATCCAGTGGTGTAACGTAGTAACGACGGGCCCAGGTGCAGGCTATTATGAAGGGCCCTAGTCAGTTGTGTGAAGCAGTGGATCTCAAAGATTTTACAGTCCCGTACCCTTTTTTTCATGTTTGTAACCACCCCCGCCACGCCCCCTCCCCCTCTCCCCTCCCCCGCACACATATTCTGCCTATAACACTTAAAACTGTGAAATTATCAGGGTAGATCACTAATCCCTGCCGTCACCGCCGCCATGCCCCCTCCCCCCGCGCACATATTCCACCTATAACACTTGTCAGTGTAATTTTTTCGCTGAATATGGGTATCCATCGGTATTTTTGGCAATGCGACTTGGCTATTCAGACTATTTAGATTGACATATATATGTCTATGGGCAACGGCTACAGGCCCCCTAGGCCCACGGGCCCAGGTGCGACCGCACCTGCTGCACCCCCTATAGTTACGCCCCTGGTACTATCCTCACGACTGTCTTGTGCCCTTGTCCAACCTTACAGATAGAGGACTTTTCCACTGGCTCTATGGATGAAACAACGGATATAAACCCAAGCGTCAACGTCACCGATGACACCTGCCCTAATCTATACGACCATCGTCCGGTGGCTCGGGTGCTCATGCCCCTGCATTACACCATCGTGTTTGTGGTGGGTCTCTTTGGCAATGCTTTGGCGCTGCACGTGATCCGGCCCAACCTGCGCAAGATGAACTCCACCACGCTCTACTCGGCAAACCTGGTGGTGTCCGACATCCTGTTCTCGCTCTCCCTGCCGCTGCGGGTGATGTACTACGCCGGGGGCTTCCACTGGCCACTGGGCGAGCTGGCGTGCAAGGCCACAGCGCTGGTGTTCTACATCAACACCTACGCCGGTGTCAACTTCATGACCTGCCTGAGCGTGGACCGCTTCATCGCCATCGTGCTGCCTCTGCGCATGGCTCGCTTCCGCAGGGTCCAGCGGGTCAAGTGGGTGTGCGTGGCGGTGTGGCTGTTGGTTCTTGCCCAGACCCTGCCTCTGCTCTCCATGCCTATGACCAACAAGGAGCCTGGCGGCTACATCACCTGCATGGAGTACCCCAACTTCGAGAAGGTGCCCAACCTCCCGTTTATGCTCATTGGTGCCGTGTTCCTGGGTTACGGGATCCCCATGGTCATCATCCTGGTCTGCTACTCGTGGCTCCTCTCCAAGCTGCACGTGTCGGCCAAGAACAACAACCTGGCAGAGAAGTCGGGCCGCATTAAAAAGAAGGCCATCGGCGTGATCTGCTGCGTCATACTGGTCTTTGTGGTATGCTACACACCCTACCACGTGGACCTGCTGCAGTACATGATCCGCAAGCTGCGATACAAGCCTGACTGCGCCGAGCTCCACGACTTCCAGATCTCGCTGCACTTCACCGTGAGTCTGATGAACCTCAACTCCTGCCTGGATCCCTTCATCTACTTCTTCGCCTGCAAGGGCTACAAGAAGAAAGTGATGAACCTCCTCAGGAGGCAGGTGAGCATGTCCTTCTCAAGCGCCGTGCGCACCTCGCCCGAGGAGTCCTCCCGCGACCTGGACCACAACAGAATCCGTCTCAACAGCAGGAGCGAGCACTGCTCTACATACCAATCTGAACTATTGGAATAAGAGACTGCGACAGGGCCTGGACTGTATGGTGGCAATAGGAGACAGTAATGTTTTTTTTTCATTTTCGTCCACCAAAAGAGGACAAATTTGAAGGGAAGCCTGATGACCTGCTTTGATGAACTGCTGGATAAAACGGGTTCCTTGTTCAGACCAAGTTAGTTAGTCTTCTCTAATAAATCACTTGAGAGACACACACTCTGTCGTAGAGGGGATAAGGAAATGGAGGCTGCTAAAATGTAAATTGCCACCAAATTTGTCTGGCTGTCTCTTTTTAATGTACCTGTCTCTCCTTTTCATAAAAACATTTTTCTTGCTGAGGATGAAGTTCTTTTGCTTCCGGTTTGCAAAGGGCAAACCACATGAAACATGTTAGGGGCATTCTAAAGGTCTCCCAGTGATTCCTCTTTCTCCCATTGCTCAGCATCAAGTTAAGAATTCTTTCACAAATTATCTTTATAATGCTTATAACACACAAGTGTTGTTTATAATGCTTATAAGTCGATGTGATATGGGATTCGAGAAGCCATCCCAGATACCAATTAGTGGTGATCGAAATTATGAAGTACTCCGTTACTTAGAGATAGAGAGTGACAAATACCTCCTACTCATGTCTTATTTCAGGAACTGAAAGTCTTCTGTCTGAGCCATGTCTTGTTTTTAACATCCATGTGTATGCTGGTGAGATCAACTGTCTTGTTTATACATCCATGTGTATGCTGGTGAGATCAACTGTCTTGTTTTTACATCCATGTGTATGCTGTAGAGATCAACTGTCTTGTTTTTACATCCATGTGTATGCTGTAGAGATCAACTGTCTTTTTTTATCCATGTTTATGCTTTTGTAATAGTTTTTGTGTTAGTTTGACATCTGCTCTACGACACGTTTCTGTATGTCTACCGCCCCCTAGTGTCTGCTGTGACTGGTGTGCGTTGTGTTGATAAAGACTTGTGTGGCCACCATTTGAAATGTCACACTGCTAGAGTGCGTGGATGTACAAGCAGTGTAACTTCCTGTGGTACAAAGACAAAAAAAAGGTATAACCTTTGATTTGAATCCTTCTTTTCCTTTTCTTTCTATTCGATTCGTTTTGGAATAAAAACCCTAATTTGTACAACGTGAATCAACATTTTGTTGGAGTACAAACGTGGTTTTGGTTAAACATGGCTTTAGTATAGGAACATAATCTCCTATTCTTTTACATAGTTGTATATGAACTCATACAATTCAACAGATCATGTGTCACGTACATTGTGGTGCCTGCTGAGGAGATGATGCACTTGGTGTGGACTTAAGCTTGGTGTGGATGAGATATTTACATGTCAGTGAATGTCATTTACATTCACAATTACTGTTCTTTCTGGTAGGAAAGTGTACCACGCAGAAAATGTGATTCCAGTTTCCACGACGTCTGAGGGTCTGGCAGACTTCCAAACGTCGTTACATGTTTCTACCTCTAGAGGGCAGTGTCAAGCAGGACACATTTACAACAAACCCAACAATACGTTGAAGGCATTCTCTGTATTACAACTTCAGCCTTAATGTATGCTGAGAACAGGTTTCATAAAACATGTTTAGAAGGTTATCACGATTAATAGCAGTTGCAGGTATGTTTCCTCATTAGATATATTGACAGAAACAATCAAGTGGTACACAAATCGTTCCCTGTAATTAAATTACACCATTTTTTTTTTTACAAAATGTGCTGTTTGTATAGACAGAGCTCTTGAATTTCTACCATAGACGTACATCTGAGAGCAGCTTTGAATACACTGACCCCGAATACACTGACCACGAATAGGATTTGGTGGTGAGGCACACCCCCGAAAACAACATCTGCACAGTGCATGCATGTGCTAGCCTGTGACCACTAAAAACAAAAACAGGTTAAAAAAGAGGTCAGTGTCGTGATGTCATGGTCCACTATGAATGGTACCATGAGTTTTCTAACCAACAAGGTAAAGTATGTTACAGTCAAAAAGCATTTAGCAAAAGGCCTACAAGTCTTAATCGAACCAACCATATACGGTACAATGCTGAGCATCTGAACTCAAGGCTAATAATAATACCAATAATAATAATGAAATAAATTATAAAATCTAGGTTACAAAGTGCTTCATAGAGGTGACAAAATAAAATAATCAGGTAAAAAAAAAAAAACAGATAAAACAAGTACAAAACCAAAACAGCTGTACACCAATACAGAGTATTTTTTTAAAAGGACATAAAAGACAATTCAAAGGAAATTAAAAATAGTTTTAAGAAGGGATTTAAAGGAAGTCACTGACTCAGCCAACCTGATTTCCTTGGGCAGATCGCCACAGGGCCCTGACTGCAAATACTCTGTCCCCTTTATTTTTCAACCGGGCCTTTGAAACAGACAAAAGACCTCTGCCTGAGAATCTCAAACACCAGCGCATGCGGTACTAAGAGGTCAAGATATAACTAGGAGAGAGGCATAGAAGTAATCAATGAAATATTTTATAAAATCTATTCTAAAACATACTGGGAGCTAGTGTAGAGAGGCTAAAATAGGAGTGATGTGATCATGTCTCTTGTTTGGTTCAGGAGCTTGGCAGCTTATCAATACTAGCAACAAGTCTGGCTACATTGTTGCATAATGTCTGTAAAATGCTTGCAACTGAAATTAGACTGTTTCATGTCATCTATTTATACGTCTGTGTATTCCGTGAGAAGAGAAACAGAAAGAGAAAAAGACTAAGGGCAAATGGAGAAGTATGGTATTTCTCCATTTTGGGTTTCCATCGTACCCTTCTTCACCATGTGATTTAAACCAGTGGAAAGGATCACTCAGAAAAGATGAAAATAGTGTGGTAGTCATTTAACGCTTTAGCTTGTCTTGTTGCCATGTGAATTAGTTATGGTACAGCTGATTTACAGTGTAAATCTCCTCAAGTCATCTTTAAGCATCAGCGTCCGGGTGAGTGCGTTACAACCACACTCTAAGATGAACCGCTCCTAATCTTTGTCTCTCATCTCATCTCATCTCATCTCATCTCACCTCCAACATAGCTCGGCCTTACCGGTTACCACACTTTAATTTCATTTTTGGGGGGGGGGAACAAAAAAACAAAAAACACCTCCCAATATCAGCATGAGACATATTCCAAAGATTTAAGTTCCTGTTTATATAGCAACTGCCACAACATCCTGTTGTTAATTAAAACTCTGCAATGCCAGATGCCTTCTCTTGCCACCTGCTGTGCCACTCTCCCATGAGAGCTAATGTACTGTGACAAACCCTATTTTTCCAATCAATAACCAGAACCTAAACCTGTCAGCTTTCTGCCGACAAGCACGCACCACTTTCTAATCACACATTATTGTTATCATTTTTTTCCTGAGGAGGTGTACTTCGAAGCCATTTTGTTCCACCAGTAAGCTGCTAAGCGACACAGGAAGTGGTGGTGCTTCTCACAACCCCCTTCTCGGTACATGCAACTAAACTAAAGCCGAACGAAATGGTTATAAATAACTTCCTCTTTGCCGCTTAAGAGGGGTGTACAGTGTGACGGCAGCTGGTTACAGAGCAGGTCTCTCTTCGTCCTGGATGCTTTTGTGTGAATAAACAAAATAAGAAGATGGTGTACTAAACGTCACAAAGGTAAGGAACTGATATCTTCATCCCATGGTAATGTTGCTATTAAGTCTACTGTGCAATACACTGACCACTTCTTCTTCTTGAAGATAAATTAGTGTATGGCCTTGTGTTGGGTTTAGAAGCTTCATCGTTCCCTTTATTAACTATGAACTTCTGAGTTTCAAAGTAAAAGTAAAGAATCACATGAAGTATTTCAGTAGTATTTCATTACTTTTACACTTAAAAGGGGAGTGTGTGTGTGTGTGGGGGGGGGGGAGTGTTGGTGCTGTGTTTTTTGTAAGTGGTCTTAGAGCTTCCTCTCGTGAGATCAGAAACACCTTCACCTCTTCTCACTTCTTCTTCTGTGTGGCTCTCTTCCGTTTTATTTGCAAATTCATGTACCGCTTCCACTTTCTCTCAGAGGCCTTATTTCTTGTTGAAACATGGTTTGATGACTTAACCTTTTCAGCTCTCTGTGCTGTTCGACACCCCCACTGTGTCCAAATGGACCAAAGACTTCATTTTGTTGCCTTGGAACGAGTCCAAAGTCGTTCATCAGAATGTGAAATACCCACAGTTTTGTTTCTCATTCAGTGCTAAATTGGATGCCGCAGCTGGGCATCCCCTTATTAATGTACACATTACGGTAAAGAGCCATCAGATCACTGGGCATCTCCTTATTAATGTACACATTACGGTAAAGAGCCATCAGATCACTGGGCATCTCCTTATTAATGTACACATTACGGTAAAGAGCCGTCAGACACTTCTCTTTTCTCCACAGAGGCTTATTTGGCAAACCGTTTACCATAGAGGCTGTACTTTCCCAGATTTCAAAATCCAACTTCCTCATCTGTTGTCCACACATCTGACACTTCTCTTTGGTGTTCTCACAGATTGGCGACGCCACCATGGATCAGAACGTGTCTTTGGCGAGCAGCAGGTCCGCGGACCTGGCTCCGGCGGAGTACCGAACAGCCGGTCTGGTCTTCTACTGCTTCCTCTTCGTCATCGGCTTCACCGTCAACATCACGGCCCTGTGGGTGTTTGCCCTGACAACCAAGAAGAGAACCTCGGTCACCATCCACATGATCAACGTGGCCGTGGTGGATCTGTTCTTCATCCTGCTCCTGCCCTTCCGTATGGTCTACTACTCTTGGGACTACTGGCCATTCGGCGACATGTTCTGCCGAGTCAGCGCCGCGTTGACCGTCTTCTACCCGTGCATGGCCCTGTGGGTGTTTGCGCTAATAAGCGCCGACCGCTACATTGCTATCGTGCAGCCGCGGCACAGCCGAGAGCTGAAGAGCACGCCCAAGGCGATGGTGTCGTGCGCCTGCGTCTGGGTGATGACGCTGGGCTGCACGGCTCCGCTGCTCTTCACCGACGACGACCCGGACGCGGTCCCCGGGCGCAACTTCACCACGTGCCTGAAGATGCGTGACATCGTGCACCTGCGCCGCGACAACCCTATCAACTTCGCCCGGCTCATCTTCTTCTTCATCGTGCCCATGTGCATCATGGTGGGCTGCTACGCCGTCATCGTGGACAACCTCATGCACGGACGCACGTCCAAGCTCAAGCCCAAGGTCAAGCAGAAGTCCATCCGCATCATCGTCACGCTCATCATCCAGGTGCTGGTGTGCTTCGTGCCCTACCACGTCTGCTTCGTCTTCCTCCTCCTGTCGCCCGACACCGGCGAGGCCTACAGCAGCTGGGGCGCCTTCACCACGCTCCTGATGAGCCTGAGCACCGTGCTGGACATCGTCCTCTATTACATCGTCTCCAAGCAGTTCCAGGACCGCGTCATCAGCGTCGTCCTCTACCGGAACTACTTGCGCAGCGTGCGGAGGAAGAGTGTGCGCACCAGCAGCGTGCGCTCGCTCAGTAACCTCACCAGCGCCATGATCTGAGCCGGGGGCGTACCGGGTCCGCAGACTGGACGAGCGCCCGAAAACAAACGACTCGGTCTGACTCAAGCCTCATTGTTCCGAGGGCTCAGGGAGATGTAGACACAATGGTCTCAGCTGGGCACTTTTGGGATGAATGGGATGGATGACCGTAGAGGGGATGGGCATCGAAACACAAATAACCCAGTCAGAGCCAAGTTTCGTCATTACCAGCAATGGTAGAGAGGGTGCTATAGACACCCAATATGACAAAATGAGGATGAAATGTTAAGGTGAAAGGCGTGAAAATGCTGAACAGAAGCTTGAAAGACTAATGTCTTCTGAAGATCAAACTGACCATAGCATGGAGATTAAGCTATTCTTGTGAGCCATGGTTTGTGTTTTTGTGTGTGTATATGTGTGTGTGTATGTGTGTGTGCGTTGTGACTCTTCTCACAACAGTGCTAACAGAACTTCTACTTTGAGGCTGAACTTAGTCAGCAAAGCGAGAACAAACTGCCTGTGCAATGTAAGGTATAACTTTGATTTGTGGGTGCAGACAGGAGAGAAAGAAAAAGGTTGCAGTTGTGGCTATGAGAAAGAGTGGGGTATTGACCAGATGAAAGAGACACTTTTCAGAGACACACATTTATTTTATCCCATTACTGTCACTTGTACCCTTGCACGCGTAAGATACCACTTTTATCATCATGGGTCTTGGAGGAGTGGCCAACAGAGGTGTAGTACTCACAGAAACCTAGAGGGGTCAGAGTGCTGTGAGAATGTTTGGATCAGGATGAGGTAAATATCAAGGTGCGGAGAATCCAGCAACGATTGTGGTTTAAAAAGTTCAAGATTTGAAGAATGTTGTGTTGCTGGATTTCTTTTTTCTCCACATCTAGGGTTAGGCACAAACATGCAAGGAGTTGGTAAATCACAGAAGTGGCACCTGAGCAGTGAGACGAGACCTTAGTCTGACCAACATGCGTCTTAAGAAAGACATTACCTTTGTTTGAAGACATTCAGTGGATCTAGGTATACTTGTCTTCATCTGAAAACAGACCCCAAAAACATTCATTTCAAGGATAAAAATAAAAAGACATGATCCTAAAATAAAGCAAAAACATTATTACAATGCAAATTAACCTACATAAGTCATAGAAACAGTCAGTTCTTCAGCCAACATACCAACTTAACAACCTCATTTTTGGCAGCTGGACTCCCACTTTAAGGCACTTTAATTCTTAAGTGTGTGTTACATTGTTGTTCAAACCATTTTTGCATAAATAAAATACACAACCATGTTTCAATCTGTAATCTATAATGAACTATCATCTTTCTACACGAAATGATCATGACAAGTCACTTGATTTCTTTTTGGTAATTTGTACATTTAATGTGGTTGTTTTTGTAGATTACAAGTGTAGTTTGTAAGGCTGCGTTACACTATTGGGCAACATGGGCTGCAGTCAAGGACCTTGGCCACTAGGGGGATCCGGAAAGAGTAGATTACTTTGAATTTTGAACGGGTTTTATGGTGTTTTTTTTTATTTTTTATAATTAACTTTTTGTAACTTCCAGTTTCCCACTCAACAATGAATCGTCAGGGTGTCAATGAGGGTCGTGTTTGTAGGTTAGTCACTTCACAGCGATGTCAATTAGAAAATATGATAGTGGTGCTAACCAGAGCAAACAAGCCGAATAAAAACAGCAGAGACAAGAAGAAACTCTCAGCAAATTTCCCAAGTTTACGTCCTTGTTGAAAAAAAAAACTTAGGACCACAACGGTACTCCTAAGTGGGTATGCCATTACTCCACACCCTCCATTCACTGCCTCTTTGTAAAATCTTGACTGGTTAACATTTTTTGAAAATCTTTGCCGCTGATTGCAGTGCCCAGGGGAATCCCGCTGACATTTCTTTCAAAGCATCAATTTTTATGATGACAATTAGAAAGAAAACCACTAAATTATGTATTCTAATAAATTCCTGCTTTGTTGTCGATCACAGTAACTTGTAATGGCAAGTTCCTTTTCATCCAGGGGGAGGCGCTGTTGCTCAGGACACGTTTCATCATTCTCTGCTGACCAGTTCTCACCACAACCAGCAGATGGCAGCACTCCACAACAGGCACTTAGAATTCCCATGCCCTGGCAGACCTATTCAGCAAGCCTACCCACCTGCCACCACCACAACTACTTTACCATGACTACAATGTGACAGCTGATTAAACAAATTAAATCAAAGCATCAAAATACACCAAATGGAGGTCTTATCATTAATCAGGGAAATGGAAAAATGTGTCAAGACAACAGTGTCGTCAACCCCCCCCCCCCCCCCCCCCTCACCCCACTGCCCCATACAGTGAGTGCAATGATGAGAAGAAGTACACTCTGACCGAGAAGAGCGAGATAAACATCAAAGCCAGAGCATTAAAAGAACACACAGCAAGGAGATAAATGATAAAACTACAGGAAGTGAGCTGGATTATTGACAGAGGAGGAATAAGAGATGAAGGAGTGCATGAAGTAGTCGAAGGGAGGGGGGGCGGTGTGTGTTCATTTCAGCCTCATTTCTCCTTTAGTTGTGGGTTCGTATCGTTCTAAAGAAGAAATGTTGATAAGGGTCGGCTTCTGTAAAGCAGCAGTGGATAGAAAAACAGACCTGTTGGGGCACAGAAGGAGACTCTCTCCTGGCATTGGTCATTTTTATGGAAGAGAGCAACACTGGATGTTTTGGTTTCGGCCGACCGACACCAGACGGATGTCTTTTATCATTCGGCGAGATCAAGATGGCCACATTAACCATTATTCTGTCAAAAAAAGGCAACAGATGAACTGAGGAGAGCATATGGGCGCCACACCTCAAAGCTAAACATCTGTATCGCGGCTGCATTTGAACCACGCTGATCTGCACGGCTAATTTTTCTTTCCCCCCCAAAACAACACATGGTGGATCTCTCATCAACCACAGAGGACAAAAAGAACTGTGTGTGCTGATTAAAAGTCTAACAGAGGGTAGCAATAATATTTGTAACATAAAAGGCTGGATAAATTCAACAACAGAGGGAACTTGTGGTGCTCTGCTATATGTAGCAGTGCAAACCGTAATACCCCGTGTGTGAGGTTAATTGCAGGGCACGTCGAGGGGATTATAAAAATATTCAAAGCAAATCCTCTTTTACAGTAAAAATGCTGCTGCCAGACTAACCACACAGTGTGAGAGAACTGCAGGAGCAAAAGTTTGTTTGGTGGGGGGGGTTGTTTTTAATGAAATTATTAATTTATTTGTGTGTGTTTTTGGATGGCTGATAGAAGAGCATCTGTCACTGGGTGGAAGTCCCCATGACAAGCAGGCCTCCGAGCTTCCTGTCGACGCACGTGTCCAGTGGCACAGAACAGACACCCTGCACACAAGAGAGAGCTACCGCCAGCCCACCTGTTACACTTCAAAGGCACCAAACTCGCTTTGATGGCAACTGACAGTCGCAACAATTAAAAAGTCCCTTGTCCAGCCTGTGATGAATTATCCAGAAGCTTCTCTTGGTAATTTTGAATCTTCACAACAAGTGCTTTTGTCATACGAGCGGGTGTTGGTGGTTTGGGGGGGGGGATTGAGGAGAGGAGGGAGAGAAAAAAAAATTAATGAAAACAAGATTGTCTTTCATATGAGCTGATTTAAGCGGCCTAGCAAACAGCTGCTTCTTGCTGGGAATAAAACAGCCAGCACGCTAAACAAAGCTAAATAAAACTACCTCTCTTTTTTCCCCTTTTTCTCTCCCTCCTCCTCCTCCTCCCCCCGCCCCATCCACCTCCTCTTCTCTTTCATTCTCTCTGTCTCACTCACTCTTTCACTCTCTCTCTCGCTTTCCGTCGCTCATGTCGAAAACAAATCAGCCTGCGTGCACAGTGGCCATCTGTTTGTTATTTGATATGTGTGAATACATGTTGTAATGACTTTGTTTGTGAATCACTCAGTGCAGTGGAACACACGAGAGCACTCGGAGAGCTGGAGTGTTCAAAGCTAATCATATAATTGGACACAATAGTCAATGACAAATGGAGATGCATAAAGCCAGCCGGCTGCGAAGAGAATATGTAATCATTGTAAAATCATATCATTTTGCATATTTGAGGACAGCTTAATAGACTCTGCTTGTCAGCACACACTATCACAGTAACGATCAGTAGCGACACTGGCGTATTTGTTTCCTGAATATTGCCGGGTGCGTTTCCTGTGTGTGTGTGTGTGTGTGTGCATGTGTGTGTGTGTGTGTGTGTGTGTGTGTGTGTGTGTGTGTGTGTGTGTGTGTGTGTGTGTGTGTGTCATGCTGGATTGACACAGTGCAGCTTCATGCATGAGCAAACTGCTGCATCTACTCTGCCTGTTGTGGTAGCAGTGGGAATTGAAATGGGATTTTACTGTTCATACGAGAAGTCATGTCACAAAAGGATTCGGGAATCATATAAAAAACATGAAGGTGACAGCAAGTTCCAAGCTCAACGTATAAACCCCTACTAAACTCTCAGTGGGCATATAGGCACTTCATTTAACCCTTTCATCACCACAGTGGGATGGTGTTTTCTGCAGTCCCTAAGTCATTGGGAAAACACTAAAAGCTAAATAAAAAAGCGGATCTGGGCCCTCAGCTTTCGGAGTCCGGCCAACTTCATGTTTAGCTTTCTTGACTACTGTGACAAACATGCTATAATTACTCTGGGAGTGCTTTAAGAAAGCATCCCCCCCAAACAGAGTATATTGAAGAGAGCCCGTTATGGGGAAAAGCGGGGAGGAAACGGCTAAGTCGAGGCCTCCGATGGACATTTGTTTTCCTTTTGATACCACGAGCGATTGAAGAACATCCCACCACACACCGAGTCATTACTTTTGAAAACAACTATAAATAACAGTTTATGGAAAATGCGCTGGATATATACGACACTGTGAAGAAATCCCCTCGAGGCTACTGAGGAGAAACATTACAGGATATGATTTGTTTTTATGCGAGATGCAAAAACATACATAGCATTCAAAGCCCACGAGCTCTGGCGCGTATCATTAATGTTGTCATCTTGTTTCTATTACTGCACATGAAAAGACATCCTCTTGTAATTACACGCAGCATGACAGACCCCAGCACTGACCTCGCGCCACAACTGGGCCACAACTGGGCCACAACTGGGCCGAATCAGTATCAGAGTCAGCTATGGGTTGGTGCTCTATCCCAGCTAAGATCTGGGTTATATAAGCCAGCTGCTCCCTGTGGTTCGATCCTCTTCCAGGACACTCGTGCACAGCTCCTTCCCTCCAGGTAGACGGTGCGGTGCAGCAGGATGTTAAATGAGAGAACGGATAGCCAATCTCCATGTCTGGAGGTGTTCATGTTTTCCAGTGTGCATTAGGTATGTGGATATTACACACACTTCAAGAGGTGTGAATTGAGACACCTTAGAAGTCTTTGGTGTGTTTAGGATATTTCACACACACACGAACACATGTGCACACACAGACAGACACACACGTACTCACGTATGCACAGAAATACCACACACACACACACACACACACAAACACAGAGAAAGATCCCACTGAAACGTGTAACACACATTCACACAGACACGCACACACACCCTCCACGATTGTGTGATGTCTCTTGAGTGCACTGATATTTACTTTCTGCTGCTCACACATAAAGATCCTATCTCTTTGGCAAAATACGCTTGCACCTTGCAGTCTTTAATCTCTATTAAAAGGGATAATCTCCCATAAAGAATGTGCTCTTCTGTGAAAAAAAGAGAACAACTCCCATTGACCCTCCAGTTAGCAGAAGAGAAGTGAGGAAAATGTGTGGCTTTGATTACACCCGTGGTTATTTTAGCAGATTGTACCGAGGCTGATTCACACAGTGAGCGCGAGAATCGAGCACCATTAGAGGATATAAATAATGTACAGCCCCCCACCCCCCTCCCTTTACACTACTCAGCTAAGTGCCTTGAAACCTTGGGCTTCTCTTGTCAGCTTTTCAATAGATTAGTACAAGATTTATTTTAAGTCTGTAAAGTAGTGTGTTTCCTGACGGCGTTCGGGGAGCGGATCGAGTGTTCCGCACGTCGCACGGGCGAAACGGCTTTAATTGTATCATACGAGGTGGGGACGTCTCTCCGACAGGGACCGTGTCAGATTTGTTTAATATTTAATTTCGTCTCACTTAAACTTCCAACATGATCCTCTTGTATCCCTGCACTGAACGAGAAAAAAGAGAGAGAGAGAGAAAGAGAGATAGAGAAAGAGAGAGAGAGAGAGAGAGAAAGAAAGAGAGAGAGCGAGAGAGGAGTTACAACAGGGAGAAGAGACATGAACATTGTAATTCCAGAACACTGCGTCTGTACAAGCTACAAAGAGAGAGGTGTTTGTGGAGCAGGGGATCTAAGACATCCATCCTTCACCCTCACAGTCTCCTCTCCCTCCTCCTCCGTCTTATTCTACCTCCTCCTCCTCTTCTTTTTCTCCTTCTCCTCCACTTCTTGGCCGTCTTGCCTGTTATGCTTCTGAAGTTACCAACTGAGAAAACAATTCAATCCAATCTCCTAGTCAATGGTGTGTCCATGTCAAAGCTCATTATAGGAAAATCCCTGTATGCAAAATAATTGAAATCCATTTGTGGCCAGAAAAGAAAACCTCTCGAGCAGGTCCAGACAGAGTGTGTGTGTGTGAGAGAGAGAGACCTGTGTGTGTGTGAATGGGGGGGGGGGGGGGGATTAGCAGTGAGACACATCTTGTTGAAACCAAAAAGAGAAAGTGGTTATTGTCTGTAGGTATGAAAGAGAGACAGAGGGAGAAAGAAAGAAAGAGAGAGAGATAGATAATGGTAGAGAAGATGGAGATAGAGAAACCTGGATAACTGAGCAAGGGAAGGACGGATATATAGAGGGAGATATAAAGACACAAGTTCAAGAGAAACCAGGCTGTTCACACAAAGCACACAGCAAGAAAGAGAGAGTGAGAGAGTGAGAGAGCAAGAGAGAGAGAGAGAGAGAGAGAGAGAGAGAGAGAGAGAGAGAGGAGAGAAGAAGACCTCTTCAGCATGACAGCACAGGGCACCGGCATGTGTGGAATAAGACGGGCCTGAGGGGCGCTTGTGTGTGCGTGTCACGTACAGCCTCCGAGAGCTCAATTACAAGATTGATACTCAGAGAGGAAACTTCATTTTGCCTTACAGATGTTTGCACTGGGAGAGAAGATGGCTTTGTTGTTTAACATAACCAAAGTCTCCCCCCGTGAACCAAACAAAAACAACAAATGGACATAGTGTCTCCCCGTGTCTGTGTCATTTCAGCGGATTCACCTGGTCTTTTGCACATAATTAGTTTTTACGATGTGATTAAATTGTTCCTGCATCTGGATCCTTTCTTTTGGTGAGATAAAGATTTCGTGGATGTAGGCTACTTTGTTTCCTGTCCTGTCAAATGTGAAAACGAATGGCCTGCGACTGTAATTCGATCTCATATCTGTGAGAGTCCTGTTTAGCCTCAAGAACATCTTAATCATGTCTTCCCATTCCCCCCCAGTCCCTTCTGCGGTGCACATTCCTTTGACTCAGCCTCTACCACGACGACACTGAAGAAATAAAACACTGTTAGGCGGGAAATAAAACACATGGCCGACTGACAATGCCTTGCTTCGTGTCCGTCACGTCCCCGCCGACAATTAACCGTACCGCGGTCTCGGGCGACAAGAGGGTGCATCTGAGGGAGATCGGCATGGCTTGCATCTCCCTCCACTAAAAGAGAGAGCTGTAAAAGGCACGGAGAACAGATGGCGACAGGCCGACTCTGTCCTGCGCCCTCCTCACAACTGCCACACGTCCTCCGTGTCCATTAATCTTCCCCCGTAACTCCTGCAGCACAACTATATTAAACAACTCGGGAGAACGAGGGAGAGCGAAACAAGCCAACACAGCTGTCAAGAACTAAAGAGAGAGCCATCAGTCCACAAAAGCTCCGGCCTCTCCGACTTAAACACTTCCGTAAAACAGCCAGGGGAAAATAATTTAGCCTTGAACCCGACCCTATAAAAGTGGTATCCATAGTAAGGGAAACAGTAAACGCTCATTATTAGGCAGCCGGCAGGGCTTCATAGGGGAAGACTTCATAGGGCTTCGCCCACATCTGATTCCAATACGAGCGAAGGGGAAGGACAACTGTTTTCGTCGGAGCGAGACAGCATGGGAAATTTGCTGTGGTAATGGTGGGGACCTTTTACAAGAGAGCACGATGTCGTACAAGTTGTAACCTTTGGTCACTTTTGGCTCTTCATCTTATTTCCTGCCGCCGCACATAAAACAAGTGACAGGAAATGATAGGCACGTCTTTAAAATGTGAACACTGTACAGTATTCAGTGTAGCCTGCTTGCGGAACACTCAGCCAGGATGCAGGTTCTCATTACTGTGATTAGAACTGCATGGCCTCAGCATAGCACAGGACAAATGCACCAGTTGTAACGTGCAACGTGACAATAGCCAGCATTCGCTAGCAACATGCAGCAATCAAATGCATTTTTATTTAAATTCAGTTTCAATCATACTATGTAAGTTGTGTAAATAATATCACGGCTATGTACAGCACTTCCACCTTGAGCTTGCAAGCTAACAGTCATGCCATTATTTGTGCCATTGTCGGGTTGGATTGCTGAATGAACACCTCTTTTAGGTTTACCGTGACAGCTCAACTCTAAGAGAATTTCCAAATGGTTTTTGAGCTAGAAATGATTCAACAACTTCAAATACAATACAATGTTTGACGAAAATATTAATGTCAGAGTCAGAGATGTAAACATAGCCTAAAGATAATTCAGCCCTTGAACATGGTCAGTGTTTAAACACTTCTGAATTAACAATGAGTTGATACCTCTTGAACACAATGATAGCGCTCAAACTATTTCCACATAATGATGTAGTAATATTTATTGATAATGATGATGGTGATAAGTCATTAGTTTATCGCAAAGGAGAATATCTGGACAAAATGAGCAACCCTATCTTGTACAGATGCTCTCTAAGAAGAGCCGTCATATTTCATGGCAAGGCTGAAAGCTGCAAGCACTGGTCAGACACAGGGGTGGGGGTTCATGGGGGCCACACATGATTGGCTTCTCTGTGTGACAAACCTGTTGTCTGATAGAAACACATTAAGGCAAACAGGGGGCCCCCACACATTTAAGAAAGCTGCAGAGTCTCAACAGACATCTCACAACACAACTCTATTTAGTCTAGCTTTCCCTCTCACTCTTCCTCTCGCTCTCTCTGTCTCTCTCTCTCTCTCTCTCTCTCTCTCTCTCTCTGGCTTGTCTTTCTGTGAGCTGTCCATAGCAGTAAGCAGCTAAATTGAAAAATCAATTCCAATTTAAATTATTGGAATAAAGAATTCCAGGAGTTGGAGATAAAAAGGCGTTCTTTTCCTAGATCCTCTTTAATTGGAAAGTCATTTCTTCAGGGTATTCTAATGGTTCACAGGGAAGATTGCAAAATAAAGTTGATGAGCTGGAGGAAGGTTAATAGCTAGTGTGTGTTTGTGATGTGTTTGCATGTGTGGATGTGAGTGTGGGTGTGTATGTGTGTGGGCGTCTCGAACATCAAATATCCTACCTTCCCTCCTGACAAGGGGAAGAAATGAAGAAAGATCTGTGGATCCACCTGGTTATTCATTGCCTCGGACACTGCACACCTGAATTTGTCTCACTGTGAATGAGATTTTGAACCATTCTCAAACCACTCACATGTGAAATTGAATACCAGCCCAAATCAATGGTTTTAGGTGATTATACACTAACACAGATTCACCCAATTACAAACTGGGTGAAAACCACACACACCACAGAAAAAACAATTTAACAGAGACAATAATAATTAAACACAGAGAACAAAAGCAACCGAAGCAATTACATCATTAGGGGAAATGACTTTGCTTTATACATTTCTGCACCACCACAGTCGCTTGTTGTATCTACCTAACTCTTGCCCCTTGTCCCTACCTCTATTTCTGTTATGTATGATAAGTCAGGTCAATGAATGCACAAAAATGCATGTTAATTTATGTAGTAAATCATCTTGTGTTATGTAACCCGAGTAATGAATGAAAAGGCTTTCATAAAATACATTCTCAGTGAACCTTCATTAGACACCATGCACCATGTTTATGAGGAATTTCATTGATTGGGTTTGTTCGGTGTTTTGTTTTATGTCAGTCATTGTTTCAGGAGGATGGGAACCAGATCTCAAAAGATGGTTCCCTCTCTAGAGTGGATGTCCATTGCAGAGGATGGCTGTGTAATGAGTCCGTTTGTCAGCAGACAGAAACATCCAGAGCCACTAGTTCCAAAACAGTCAATGGAGCACCCCCTACTGAACTCATATGATAGCACAGGTGACATAGCCTAGCCCCATGTCTCACCACCAACCTTTATCATTGGGTTGTCATTTTCAACAGTATTGTATATCATATAAGTACTCAGCGTTTGCCAACACACTACGCTATGATCTAATAGTTTTCTGCTGTGTTCTCCTTATTCAGTCGTGAAAAACGGCATCCATCACGCCAAAGAAATGGTAATTGTTCAGGAGCATGATCACCTAAAGCGTGCAGCAGTCATTGCATGTTGCATTTGTTAGGCTGGCTGTCTAATGCGACAGTGGCAGCCAGGTCTGGTATGCAATAACATTGCTATAAATTCCTGTGTGTCTTCTAATAAACTTTTATAATTACTCACACATTGGTTCCTTGATGAGCACTAATTTCTGTCCACACCAATACACCAAATGTCTTTAAATACAAGACTGTGACTGCCCCCCCCCCTCTCTCTCTCTCTCGCCCCCCATCCCCACCACCCTTTCTCTCTCTCTCTCTGTTATCTTTGGCGAAATGCTATTGAAAGACACAGTTAATCCTTAAACATGTTGAAATGGATTATCAGCGAGAGAGACAATATAATTATAAAATCCTTTAGAAAGTTCTTCATGGGGGAAGACAGGATATTTACAGAAACAGCGAAAGGTCAAGAAACTTTCCCCTCAGAACAGAGCTGGGGAAGCAGAGACAGGGGGATAGAGGGAGGTCGAGGAAATAGAGGGGAGGGAGCGTGGAGAGGGGGATAGAAGCCACACACACACACAAGCGCACACACACTAACTCTGGTCGGCTTCATTTCCTGCTAAGAAACTAAAAGTTAAAAGGTGGCCCCTGTACAAATGAAACTCAATTTCACGGCACATTATCCTCTGCCTGTTCTCTCTCCTGGCTTTCATTTTCATTAAGACCACAGACAAGCATAAATTAATAATTGCTGCAGAAGGTCTAAATGCAGGGGCCGCAGTCCTGGAGCCTTTCATTCGCCTCTGTGCCCTTCCATGTTCATGCTTGCAAAATGTTAATTTAGATAATGTGGCCTGCCCCTTGTCAGATAATTCTGTTTTGTAGTTTCGCTAATACATAATGGTCTTTCTGATTAGATGACATTAAGTCTATCTTTTGTTCAATCAAGCCATACCGATTTCCCACTTACAGGGTCTAAAGATGTGCAGAGGAGGGGCACACAGAGACATAAGCTGCTGAACATCTGTGCCTTTGATAGTTTTTTAGTCTTTTAAATACATCTCTTCCCCCCCCCCTCTTCCATTATAGTGACTTTTAAAAATTGACAAATGTCAGACCAGGGAGGTGGATTAGTTATGTAGATAAAAGACACAGATGATTTGCTGAGAAAGATAGCGAATAGAGGATTTTGTTTTTCATCAGGCATGGACATATCTGGGGTTTGCATTTGTTGCAAGAACTGGTTGTCTTCTACAGTAGCCACGGAAAGCATCTACATGGAACATCTAAAAAAGTATTGTCACTGTTTTGGTCGTTTCTGTCGCTAAACGTGATCGATGACCTCAAAGAATGTCCATGATTTACTCCGAAGAACAGTGTTCCAGGAAGCACTTGACCAACATCAGCAAGTCAACTGCAACTGGCTATGAGAGTTCTCTAGGCGAGAGGGCAATAGCCAGAAGGTTGAGAGGGATGTACACACGTCAAGTTTAACTATTGTTGTTTCTCAAGATTTACGCTCATGATGGGGCCTCCGTGGCGGAAAATTCCACTGAACATTTGAGATGAACGAGCAGTAAATAATACACTCCACTAAAGCAAGAGGGCATGGACTAGTGAGAGAGAGAGAAATAAAAAACCTTAAGAAATGCTCGGATCTGGATTATGTCTTCACAAACAGGTCTGACTGCCAGCGAAGCAGATATGGGGCCTTGTGATAATACTGACGCAGTCCATGTTTTGAATAAGTGATGCTTGTTACAACTGTGCTTGACAAGGAACATGACGAATGCACATTTGATATCTGGGTCTCTGTGCCTTGTAGTCATGCTCGCTCGGAAATGAATTTATTACAATATGCGCAGTGATATGAAACATCTAGCTGTAGGGGACCTTGCCAGAACAGCTGGAGCAGAACAAGACCTCACGTGGCAAAATAACAATTTGTGTTGTTCAGCAAAACAAATGCAATGAATACATAATTGACAAACCAAAGGGAGAAAAAAACACAAGCGGAAGCGAAAGAAAAAAAAAAGATGTTAATGTGATTGAGCTGAATCATCAGTTAGCCACAATAAGACATTACCAGCTTTGGAGGTCCTTCTGATGCAGTTAGCAAAGAGAGGAAAATGAGCTGGAGGATTTGATGGGCACACCAAGTGGTGGTCTCATTATCGCCCATAGACTGACAGGTCAGGTTTCACAAGGAAGCCAGAAAACCTTCTGTGCGAGTACAATGGCTGAACCCGATAATCTTAAGTTTCTTTTGCCATTGATTGCCACTTTATATGTAGTTTTTTTTTTTCTCCCAAGGTTGATTGAAACTTTAACCTCATTTTTAATAAAGAAGAAAAGTGGCGGAATGTTCCGGACCTTGAATCTTCACAATGCTGTGTTGAATTATGCAGTGATCAGTCAATTATTCATCCTCTATCTTCCCCTCTCTGTTACATTCCTGCCTTTAGAAAGCACGCAAAAAAAACGGGGCCTACGGAAGGCTATGCTGTGTCAACACATTTCACTCAAAATTGCTTACGAGAGATATTTGTCGTTCACTGTCGATCCAACTATTCACGCCGGACACACACACACACACACACACACACACACACACACACACACACACACACACACATACAAAACAAAAATCCCCAGATGTTCCCAATCAGCATGACCATATGAAAGAAAGCAAACATTACAAGTCTCCAGATTTCTGGAAAATAACCAGTGAGTGTGCTCACTCTCATTCGGTACTGTAGGCTCCTTTAAAAACTGGAAATAAAATGGCTCATTGAGAAGATTGTAATGTTTGCTTGAATAACATCCACTCATTGAAACTGTGGAAACACACTTGAGGAGCAGGAGGCAATTGAACAGTGACTATTAAATGTTTCCTTCGGAATACTGTGCTCTTTCAACAGGAAAAAATAAAAAAAGATATTATTTTTCAATAATGTCAAGAGCATTACTGAGCGCACACTATACCAAGCTTGAGTGATTTTATACCAGTAGATATTGTCATTGTTCAATAACATGTGTTTTACAACTCAACCATGAACAACTTTGATTACCCTTCAGATTAAAATATAAGCATGCCGCTTATGTAATGTTGTACATGGCTTTTTTGTGTGGTGTGGAGATTTAAAAGATGAACGGACTGCAATTTGTAATTAATTTAGCCGCAAGTTTGAGCATTTGCCATTAACCATACTGAATTCGCAGTTTTGTGCCAAGCAAGGAAACTGTCATATTGTGTGGCCTAAATGAGTGCCAAATGGGCCAAGAAAACTGATAAATGTGGTGTAGCTGTAGAAGCAAAGGTGCTAATAGCAAATCTATTGCGTGATAAGCATTAATGTATCAATCTAAAGGCAATATTCAGTCAAAATGACAAAATGCATGAAAACAATTATAGGCAAAGTAAATACCAAATTAAGCTAATTCTATTGAAGAGTTTTTTTAAGATTTGTGAGATTTGTGTTAAACATACATAGTCAATTTCAACCATGGTTTTAAGCACACATAGTAATAAGCACAGTCTGTATTTTAATTCGTTCTTAAAAGGCGGTGTTAGAGAGAATATGTAAACTGTTGAACAGGGAGTGGCAGTTGTCTGTCCATCTGAAAGACAAAAACCTACAAGAAGGCCAGAGATTTTTCCAGCTGTCCAGGATACTGTGCTTAGTAGACATGGAAGAAGGCAAAGACGATGGAAAGAAGATGGAAAGTGCCATCATCCTCAGCCATGTTACAGCCATCCATTTTTACAGTGACAGTTTGCTATTGAGTGGACTTCCATCACCACACCATCACCACATAGGTGGGAGTGGGAGAGACTGCTTCCTTTGAAAATAATATCATAGTCTGCAACTAAAGCTACAACAAGTCCTTATATCATATACAAAAACGTGTTTCAAGGGGTGAAACTTTTTTTCAAGGGGGTTTCAAATGCAAATGTTGATATTGTGGTTTTGGTTTTTGTTTAAATAATGTGTACTTCCATATTTTGAATGGTTGGACAAGCCTTTTTCCGCATTAACAAGACTTAATTTTGTTGTCTATTTGTCTATGTCTATTTGTTTTTCCTTAGAAAATACATGAACTCTACCTGGTCAATGACAAACACCATTGAAGTCTTCCCCTTGAACAGGGATGCAAGGAGAAGAATGACAGTTGAGCATTTAAGCTATAAGCAAAAGTAAGGAGACAGGCGAAAAAAGACAACGTTGTATATAGTACATTACCCTATTTGCAATTCCTCTGCAGGTACACCTGGGCCTTAAGCAGTGTCTATTCATTTTCATATTGTCTCTAGTGCGGTTAGCCACACTGCCACATTCCACACCGTTTCACGCAATAAAGGTTCTTCAAGGTTAAGGAAAAATAAGACAGAGGGAACCAGTTATACTAAGTGTAAGAAGAGGAATGAGACAAGAAGCATGGTTAAGAGAAAAAGCAGAAGAAAAAGATAAGAGGTTTAAAAGGAAGAGGATGGCAAAAAAAATAATGATATACAAACCATTTCTTTCTATCTCTGCCTCACACGACTCCAGTGTCTGCAGGGACTGTTTGCTTCAAAGTAGCAGTAATAAGTCAGCAGTATTTACTGTGTAACTGCGCGGGTCAGTCAGCCTCATTTATCTATCTAAAACAAGCAACGTCTCAGAAAAAAATTTGCTATTTTGTTAACAATTACATTTCCATTCACCATCAAGATCATTTTGGCAAAAATAAACACTATAGCTGCAGATGCATTTGACAAATACACCATCCACAGTGGTGCTAGATAGCTTGTCATCCCCTTAGAGATTCCTGGAAATCTACATAAATATTGCGTAACATGATCAGATCTTCGTCTAAGTCATCAACCATGATAAAGAGAAGCAGATGGAATATTTCTTCATAAAAAAATGATAAGGGGTTCACAAACTTTCTAACAGCACTGTACATCTACCAAGAGAAGAAAAATAGTCTTTCTGAAGAACCATTTCCAACACAAAGAAGGTTCCTTTGATGTAAAGGTTCTACACAAATTCATGATTTTTCATTGAGTCATGGTATCATGTATCAAGAACCATTTCATGTATCAAGAACCATTTAATAACCTTTATTTTTTAGTAAAGACATATGAAGGAGGGCACATTGCATTGTGTAAAACTACTTATATCTGCTTTGATGATATAGATATATTATAACACTTTACTTAAACCCAGGATTCACAAAGCATTATAAAACATTCACAAAGGGTTATAAAGCATTCATAATGCCTCATAGTGCTTGACAAAAGTCTATACAACTATTTATACATAGTAATGACTGCACTCATAAAGCGTTACATTGTTTCCTTACAGCATGTAGTATCAGAATACATAATAAAGTTTCTTTTACCTCTTGATAACGACACTAATGACATCTTTGCCTTATGTCAAATGCTGTTTATCCACCAAATTCTCTTCATGGAGTCATATTCGACTCCATACATGCTTTTATAATAGTACTTGTGTAAGTCTTATACTACATCATAATGCTTTATGAGTGCAGTCATGTCTATTTATAAACAGTTATATAGGCTTATGTCAGTCGCTATAATGCATTATGAATACTTTATAACCCTTTATGAATGTGTTTATAATGCTTCATGAATACTATGTGTAAGTAAATATATTACGGGCAGAGTAATGTTCATGTATATGAAACAGCAGTCCACTGACCACTAATGCTAATTCTGGTGAGCTAGGTCTAGTATTTACATTGTTTATGTTTGACTCAAATCCATTTGACAACAAATGTTTTATCAAGATCTTTATTTGACTGTAATGGACCAAAAAGAAAACAAAACTACTTTTGTGTGAATGGCTTGACATGGAAAGTAACACTGTTGTGATTCTGACCTCATCAGATCCGAGTCAAGATTTCTATTTTTTGCTGTAATCTTCTGAAAATGTTATACTCAATGTTTCTGTGAAGACTTTCTAGTTGTCAAAGGTTTGTAGTCCAAATCCTAAATGTGAGTCCCCTGGCACTAGTAAAAATGGGCAGAATAATGGACATGAACATTAAACAGCAAAAGTTGTGACCACGAATGTTAATTGTGGTGAGATATTTACATTGATTGTTCTATTAAGGCCTTTATTGGAAAGTAATGGACCATAAAGATAAGAAAACTAGTTTCTTGTGGACTGCTGAAGTGGGCCTTAGCTGTGGTTAAACGCAGATCCTTAGCACCAGTGGTCTGACATTGGGGCTAAATTAAATAAACAATATATGAATACATTTAATTAGTAATAGACATGAATGCTTTGAGTGTTTGTGTGTATGCATTAGAGAGAAAGAGAGAGGCGTCACAGTGACGCATAGGTAAAGGGCTGTGTGTGTTTATCTGCCCATTGTCATTAACTTATCGATACATATTAATATGTTCTATCTACAACTCAGGGAGGTGTACTGCACAGTAGCACATAAAATAATTTATTGAAATTTAAAAGAGCTATGTCTCTTCCTTGTATGCTGCACACAAGATTGATAATGGAATAACACTATGGAATATAAACAAAGACTCATTCATGCAAACACACTCTCATGCTCTCTCTCTCTCTCACACACACACACGTGCACGCACACACACACACACACGCACTCACACATACACAGGCACACACACACACTTGCTCGGAATGAAAGGCAAACAAAAGGGACACTTATAAAACAAGACATTGTCAACATTAGAATACTCAGACATTTCCTTTACTGCAACACAAAGTGAGGAGGAACAATATGCTCTTAAGTCTTGCTACAGTGTATACCTGCATGTAATAATGTTATACAATATCCATAAAATAAAAACTAAAAGCAAACCCATGTTTGACTGGGTTAAATGGCAACATTTAGTTTAACAGTTGTTTAACATAATAAACATTTCAATTGTCAAAAGCCCGGGACAACAACCAACAATGTTTGACAAGTTAATGAGAATCCTTTTAAGGTAACTACAAAAAATGAAATCAAAGAGCGGCCCTTTCATTTTACAAAATTCAAAACTGTAAGCTTTGCTCATTTCATTGTTTACTCCAATTATTTTGCCTATTACTTTGAATATTCTTTTATTTTTTTATAATTATGTCTCTGGCATTTTTGCACCAAAACAGTGATTATTTGTGGTATTTTGGCACAGCAAACAATGCAAACTCCTCTGCTGGCTAGATAACCTTAGTCTCACCATCAATGATACAGCAATTTAACGGTTTTCTTTGATGGTAACTGAATCACTGACCCTTTGAAGGCAGTTCATGAGATTCTCCAGCAATAGATAATGGTCTATTTTCATGTAAGGGGAACAGTACTGTATTATAATGGATTGGACACAGTTGATTTTCAGATGCATCTTTATACCAATGTACCAACGTTTAGGCCGAATAGCCTTGTTGGTCATAATTACTCTTCAACAACACTTGTATGTACAGTTGAAACACAGGACAGTGGGGGTGTTATTGAGGTATCGCGAACCACAAGGGGTTACAGTACAGTAAATCCTCAGCAGAAAAAAAAACAAAGAAAAAAACCCATCTGATCCTTTTTTTCTCTCAGGACAAGAGACCTCAGTTATTTACTCCTGGTTCCTGGTCCAGGTTTCCCACCACTGATTTCACACAATGGGCAAACATGTGTGTGAGTGAGGGGAGTTAAAGTAATGACACAAACTTTGTTGGGTTGGGCAAGAACAAAAATATTAGGTAGACCCTATCAGAGCCGCAGGACATTTGGTTTAAATTACAGAGAAAATGTCAACTTCACTGTGACTTTACACCAGGTACACCTCCATTCATTAAATGTTTTTTTTTTGTTTTTCTTTAAAAAAAAAGGGTTTTCTCCCCATTAGGATTTGAACTGATATGATAATGAAATATACAAATAAAAACAGTGTGCCCTCCCCCCCACACCACCCCCACCCCCCCTCTGCGTTGAGTCACGCACTTTCAAAATCACATCCTCTTTAGTGTTAAATACCTCAAAAACAGTAAACTCCCTTAAAATAATGACTATAAATAGCCATAAGATCTTTACAACAAATTGTGATTGATGTGGAAATACTAACATCCAAATGATGGAGTAGTTCAGGGAATAAATCAATCTGGGTTTTTAGTGATGTATCTATTTGTTCGGCACAGTAACGTTTTTTTTTTATTAAATATGATCATTTCAGGACACACATGTACATGCCTGCATGCATCCTCACCAAAACGGCAGCTATTTGAAAACAACGATGGCTCAGAAACAAAACAAAGCAAAAAAAAAACAAAAACAATAATAAAACAACTCTATAAAGTACATATAAATGGTCGGTATTGTTTCCCTAATTGTTCTACTACATACACAATACCATTTTGTTTTTTGTTTTTTTTCTTTGACTTTATATACATATACCATAGTGAGTGATTTTACCTATCCTCTGTCGTGGTATATACAACAATGGTAGAAAGGAAACTTGATTGTATCTTCTTCTAATTTAGAAAACATCAAACAAACATTAGTTGTTTTTGTTGAGCAACATATATTCAAATTCACATTTCCAGAGGCTGCATCCAACCTATTTTATCATCTTGGCAAATATCTATGACTGTTAAGAATTTCTTAAAATACATAAAAAAGAAAGGAAAGAAAAGAAAAAAAAGAACAACCTCTGAAGCAGATTTTTCCTTTTCATCAAAGCTTTCTCGCTGGTTTAAATACAGTATAAAAATCTTCAGTGCTGTGGGTTTGTTGGAAATAGAATAACCAGTGTACACCTAGGTACATGTTTTTTTTTTTACTGTGCTCAATTTGTTTTGCCTTCAGTACTGCAGACTTGAGTCATCCTCCTTTGCTTCCATCACTATATTATGACGATGTCTGTGAGAGAGTCCTAATTCTAAGTTCTGATTCAACTTTGCTCTGGTTTTTGAGTCACACACTTCGTTGGAGGCTCCACGCGAGACTTGACCAGTTTGTGTGACTGAAATCCTGGCAAGACGCTCGCAAGAATCTTCATCTGAGTCTTCATATGTCTTCATACGCTTTGCAGTGTCATATCAGTACATCACTGTGGTTTTTAAAAAGAGTCTTCCGTCTGTGAAAATAAACAAGAGAAGATGTTCTCAGTTAGGGAAGTGTTCAGTGGGGCTCTTGATAATTTTAAGCTTACAAAATATGGATACACAGGGCGCACACAAACAGAAAAAGGACCACAACAGGGCGGTGGGGGTTTACCTGCTAGCCATGTTTACCAATGAGACACCTACACACTACAACCAAAAGAAGAACAACAAACAACGCTCTTTTGTCCATGGCAAACAGTATGTTTTTAATGTCACTGGGGGAGGGAGGTGATATTGGCATTGTAATAACAGCTTCAGGCCCCTTCAACACTGACCACCACATCTAAGGCTTCAGGTCAGGAGTAAATCCTCTCTCTCTCTTCCAATCACACAACAGCATTTACTGCCCAGGGTCTGGACCATTTTAACCCAATAGATATCACTGTATGTGAAGTGGCGGTTTGGAAGGTGCTGATTGTACCAGCTGTTTAAACATTATATTTCCTCATTGTCAAACCAACACAATCAGGCCATAAAAAGTCTTACCAAAAAAAAAAAAGAGAGAAAAGAAAGTGTGCTGATACAATGTATGCATATTTAATGCTTAACAAAAGGCACATTGTAAGGGCAAACGGGGTATCTTTATGCTTGGACGTCTCACAACAGCATGTCTCCGCTGTTTAAGACGTTCCCTCCGACACGCTTGTTTGAACATAATATTGCACTCGGGATGACGTGAGGCACTTTACAGAATGACATCTCCTGTAAGGAAATAGTGTTTATTGAAAAAGGCAGGGCACTTGGGCTCCGATGCTATCTAGCCGACACCTGCAATCTAACGAGCTTTGTCCATTTTCAAAGAACACTCATCCGCCGGGCACGCCTGAGCGAACAGGCCCTCTCTCTCCGTGGCAGAGCTGGTAAAAGCATCTGTTAGCCATGGCTCAGGAGCTTGTTTGACGTTTATTACCCTTACATCTCCACCGCAGGAGAAGGCCACATTACTGCCTTTAAGCAGTGTTTTCTGCACCCACCCCCCCCACCTCCTCTCTGTCTCTCTTTTTCTCTTTGGAAGGGCACCTAAATAATTCAGTTTTAGAGAGAAAAGCTACACCTACAGACGTCAAGCAGCCGACAGCTCGAGAAGGCGACGGTGTTGTTCTCATTTAGACATGACACAATCGGCGCCGGCAGGATGGGGAAAGGGGGGAATATCTGGGATCAAATGGCACACGTCAGGTTTTCCTTCTCTTTCGCGTTTTTTGGGGAGTATTCCCTTTGTTTTCAGTTAATACACTAGAATGATCTCGAGGGGGAAGTCTGTGTTGAACTCATGCTGTGCCCATCCACTCGTACACCAATAGTCACGTCGCTCACATCTCCAAAGGCGGGCTGAATGATTGATTAAATCAATCAGCCACATGTTTCTCATAGTGAAAAGGCACAGTGTGACTGTGTGCAGAACAGGCACCCAGATCTTAACATAAGACCATTATGCACATTACACATATATTGATATTCACAGGTTTGGAGAGCCTGTGAACCTAAACACACACAGTGGCCTGCAATTAAGAACAAAGGCTTGTGGGGAATATACAAACATGGGGGCTAATTATTGCAGACAGAGCCAAGTCTCTGAGGCAGTGTACTCCGGTCACTGCCACTCAGGCAAAACGCTGTGGAAATATGGCGAAAAAAACCTTCATTACGGCGTGAATTTACCGCTAAAAATACACTTCCGCATCAGAGGCACTCTGGCGAGAACTGAGGCATAGCGTGCCTCCATCCTTTGGCGGCTACTGCTGCCTCAGGTTGACATGGCGACGGACACGAAGATTCCTCTGTCTGACCTCCTGTTTTTCACAGGTTCAATTTATGAGCCCAGCGATAACAGCGATCACATTAGCTAATGCATGGTTTACTGCTGGAGACCGCCACGTGTAAGTGATACTGCAATAGTGCGGGGCACTGTACCAGTCGCAATAATCCGCGAAGAGTCCTAACTTGTTGGAAAACAAACGGAACAGAGGCTCAGTGAATAAACACTTTGCCGACTTTTCATCAGTCGACTAAATGATGGAAGAGTGGGCAGCGGAAATCAAAGAGACTGCCCACTTCTGAGTTATTAATGCTTTAAGTGCCCCCGAAGGACACAAGAGGAGAAGAAAAAAAAAACCCTTTAAACATAATTGATGTGAATATTTCAATGCCAACGTCTGATTCGCCCAAGAGACTAAGTTCAGAGCGCCCCTCCTCTTAAACACAGGTGGGATGCCAGTGAAAGAAATGTAAGGGTCACGTGATGCAGGAAAGCTCACAGAACGCAGGCAGGAGCCAGTGACTATGATCCGTCTGCTTAACGGGCATTAAGCATGTCCTGATCATTCACACTAGTCAAGCGCTTTGAGAGATGGCATCAAAAGAACGCTTTAGTTCTTTCGACATATTTACATTACCTAGGAGTGAACGTTTCCCCAAGTGTTAGTCTGTGAATTAAATGGGTATGTATAACATAAATCAATTAGTAAACATGGAGATGTATATAGCTCTGTTCACTCGCTCTTTTGAATATATGGATGGGTCTGTTTAGAAAACGAAAATCGCATTTTACAGATTGATGATCTACTGTTCCGTAATTAGCATATTAATCTGGAGTCAAATGGGATGCATCGGTGCTGTGATGCACCACACAAACCCAGAAATATCTGATTGAAATTTTCTCAGAGAGAGAAATCGGATGCCATGTTGTTTTATGAAAGAACCACCTCATTAAAATATGTTAAAACTTTAGCATTTTTATATTCAAATCAAGATGAAAAGTTCATTAAGGAGGATAAATATTTCATTAGATGCTAAATAAAACAAAGGGAATTTTTGGCTTCTCTCAGCATAAAATTCCTTTGAAAGATTAATTAATACATGTAAATTATGCAAATTATGCCCATGCAAATATTTTATGAAGACAATTAAGGGAACCATTAATTACTGCCTTTTTTGCTTCAGTGACATTCATTCATTTAATTTTAATTTCACTTTAACCGTTTTGATGTTTAATCTCGCAACAAAGAACTTTATCTCTGCTCGCAGGGTCATGTAAACTTGGAGAACACATGAAGAGGCAGTGGGCGAGGATCAGGAGAGATGCTGCTGAGATCTCTATGTACAGACGTGCCAGGATTTTGTGGCAGGATGCACTACCAGAAGCACTGGGGCCTAGGAAAACACATTCCGGCTTGCTCTTGGAATGGATTCAAAACGCTGGAAAAGCAATTAATAAACACAGACTGTGTTAATATAGCAGAATTACTGAGTGTGACAAAAGACAAATAGAAATAATTAGTTCGCCGAAATTATGCTCTCATTAATACATTTTTTCTGCTGTGAGTTTGGGGAAATTATAGCACGCACACACGTTTTTTTTCTGCAGTTTTTTTAGTGAGTGTGATGAGGTCTGATTTATTTATTTATTTAGTTGGGTGCCGGTGTAATTTATCAACATCATTTTTTTTGCCTGCCATTTGAGAGTAATTATGCAGGGAGCTGCTTGCGGAGAGCAGCGACGGTGACATGGACTCCAGACAAATGCTGGGCTAATGGAACAGGCATGCATTGTTCTCAGGTCCCCGCATCCCTCCCAAGTCTATTCTTCAAGACAATGACTGACACAACCAGAGCCCTGGAAGGAGAGAAAGAGAGTGAGACAGAGGGATAGAGAGAGAGAGAGAAAGAAAAGAAACTACAAAGCCTTCATTTTCTTATCACAGTTCTAAGCCTGACTTATGCTTCTCTGCGCTTAAGCAAATGAATTTACGATAACTTAACCCCGGCATACGATTATTTAGTGATAATTTGTATAGTAAGAGGAGAATTCAAAAGGCATTGGACGTGTGTATGAAAAAGAAACGTTCTAATATTAAGACAGTGAGTATCTTTTTTTTTCTGTATCAGATAACTCAATTAATCTTTGTTCGCTTCAAATTAGAGCAACTATATATAACAATTTGGTATGAAATGTGATATAGTCTAATTGTCCCTTCTTCAGTGGGCACTGTATCTACGCATCCATTGTGAGCTGCCTATCTGGTCTGAAATGGAGACCTCCTTTTCCTAAAATTCACTCATTGGTGCTTTAATGAAATCCCGAATCATACTTGGTCTCGCGACGAATTGCTGAAATTTCCACCTCTTTCATTCTTTCATTCTCCTTTCCCCCCAAAATCCCTTTAAGTAGGCTAATCAGAGTGGGTTATAGGCCTTTTACTTGCCGCTGACTATTAGCATGCCATTTCCCACATTTCATAGCAATTTCCATGGACTATTTTTCAAAGGGGAAATTGAGACCACTGTGAATGATAAGCTCAGTGTTCTGAAGATGCTGCTGGGTACAATTAAAGGGGGAAATTAGAATAATGAAGAGACTCAGCTTATTCAAGGTGTTCTGCAGGGGTGGTGTGTGTGTGTGTGTGTGTACGTGTGTGTGTGTGTGTGTGTGTGTGTGTGTGTGTGTGTGTGTGTGTGTGTGTGTGTGTGTGTGTGTGTGTGTGTGTGTGTGTGTGTGTGTGTGTTGGGGGGAGGGGGTGTCACAGCAGTGGAAGTGGTTGACTGTGAGAGCAGTGTGTGTGTTTTAGGATTTGTCTTTGGTTTACGGGCCTTGAGGGCATAGAGAAATGAGCAACCATGGTGGCTATGCTGTAATCCTGGGCTGTAGGATGGCCCTGTCCA
>NC_045153.1:21342741-21357741 GCF_900700415.2 Clupea harengus | reverse complement strand
TGTGTCTCAGTGACTGACAGTACTGAGACCACACATTGTGTGTGTGAGCACATGAGGATGATATGTATTTGTCTGCATGTGTGTGTGTGTGTGTGTGTGTGTGTGTGTGTGTGTGTGTGTGTGAGTTTACATATTTGCACAATGCTTGCATGTGTGAAATGGTGCCAACATCTCTGTATGTGCTTGCATGTGTGTGTGATTCATGTGTCATTCATGTCTCTGTGTGTGCGTGCATGTTATGTGGATTTGTGGGTTTGTGTGTGTGTGTGCGAGCGTATACATTTGTGTGCAAGTGTTTATGTGTGTGTGTGTGTGTGTGTATGTCCCACCATTGAGAGAGCGGAGGCTGTCGGAGGGTGACGTCTGCTTGAGTGTGTGCTCAACGTGCTCCCGGCGCTTGGACTCATACTCCAGGGCCTCCTGCAGTTTCCTCTTGGCCTTCTTCTCCTTCTTCAGGCGCTTCTGGATTATTGCTGAGGAGCCAATCAAACCAAAAAACATTAGGAAAAAAGGAAGAGGAGTCGGAGAAAAGCAGGGGAAAGATCCTTTGAACTGTCAGTTACTGAGTGGGAATAAAGTCAGCGTAAGCACAGCTGCTGAGTTTTGCCTTTGATTTAAATGGATGCCATCAGCTAACTCCTGACTGGCGCTACTGAGAGTGAAACATATGAACACCAACTACCAACAAACACCAGATAGGACAGTGGTCGTATTACCACTAAGAAACTTCAAGCTTGCTTCATAAGATATTCAGCTGTGGTTCAAAGCAAACTGTAGGCCCCAGACTTCTGGGGGTTATGACCACATAATGGACCAAAAAAACGAATTCAGGCACTCACTATTCTCATACCATAAAAACTAGTTCCTGCATCATTACCAAAATAATTGAGTCGGTGATAACCTGGATTAACTCAGGTTGAAAAGCCAACGAGACTGGGTGAAGGCGAACACCCCCCACCCCCGAATCTGAAGTCGTGAATGCCACCCTGAATATTAAGTGGTGTCGGCTGCGGGGGTTTAGGCAGAATGAGCACATTTAAAGGGACACTTTTGTGGAATTGGCTTATTAAATTCCATTTGATTAATTACATGCACTGGATGCATAGAACATGAGACGATTAAGTATTTTTTTTCTTCTTGCTGCACTTTTATTTACAGAGGCCATAAATCATTCATATTAATATCATAATGTGTGCTCGTAATTACGAGTATTAACTCTCTAATAGGGAATAATGCTGACTGTATCTCCAAAAGCGACATGGTGGCCTCCATATTAAAGCATATGAATGTTTCATCTTTGAAAACACACACATTAACATTGAGTCACTATTCACACTGTGCTCTGGTAAGTGGCCGTGTATGCATAATCAATCCCTGTTTGTAAATTGATCCGCACATAAATACAGCTGGTTATGGAGTGTTTAATGTGCTTGATTATTCATGTTCTGGTTAGAGGAAGCTCATGTAAGCCATCTAGGCGGTGGTGAAGTGTCTGCTCTGTGTGCAGTTGTGCTTGCTTCTATGTCTGTGTAGAGGGGGTGTATTATTATGAGCATGTAATTGTGTCTTATGTGCTGATGTCTATACATTTCAGAGAGAGTGTGTGAAAGAATTGTGTATGTCATATGTGTGTATGATATATAATATATAATATGTGTGTATGTCAGAGTATCAGTGAATGTGTGTGTATGTGTGAATAATGACAGAGTTTGTGTGTGTGTGTGTGTATGAGATGTGAGTGGTGAGAGCTGAGAGTGCGTGTCTGTGTGTGTATGTGTGTCCGGTGTGTGTGTGTGTGTGTGTGTGTGTGTGTGTGTGTGTGTGTTACCTCTGTTCTTCTGCTCGATTGCGAGTTGTTTCTCCAGAGTCTCTCTGAGCTCCCTCTCTCTGAACAGCTCCATCTTCAGCTCCGTCTTCTCCAGCTGCACCTGCTTCTCCTGGGCACGCGCATTATCTATGGCCACCTTCAGGAGACCCTACACACACACACACACACACACACACACACACACACACACACAAACACACACACGAGTGCACCACACAAACACAGACACAGACATAAACATGTTCTGTGAGAAATTACCTTGCACGACAAGATAACCAGACATGACCCTTTCCTTTGCATTTATCCAAATCCACACTTGTGATTTACATCTTCTGTATAATGTAGGAAAACATTGGAGATGAATGTGTTTCAAAGCCCATGTAAATCCATGCAAAGTGTGTTCGGCGAGTGGACTGACCCTGTTTTGGCCACAAGGGTGAAACGCAAGCTGAGAGAGGGGGGACAACAAGGTCACCATCCTGAATGAGTTCACAGACCTCTCCATAGAGTTGTTAAGATTACAAATGTGCATGTGTGGCGAAAATAAATCAATAAGTATGAACATAATTACAACTTTTAAGAGATAGACTTAAAGCCATGGATTTGTTTGGCTGGGTCATGCATGAAAAAAAAAACGTATCCAGGGAAATATTTACATAAATAAAACATGCAAAAAAAAAATGGGCTTCTCTGGAGATAATGTTCAGAGAGATGGAGATTTGCATACTGGCAATACAAACCGTGCCATGACTATTTCAAAACAATTATTCCCCATACACATGCAATTAAACCAAATGCAATGGGCTATATCATACTAATTGTTCGTTCTTATGACCCCAATTTAGTCAACGTTGCTTTATCTCAATTTTCTGCTTGGGTACATTTTGTTGATTTGTATATGAATGTTCAATCAAAATGTTACCCTGAGATCGAGATTAAAGATGACTTAGTCGACTTCTCCGGCTCTGAAGAGTCGGACTAATTATCGTCGGGGCCAAAAGGATCACCTCGAATCTCATGTCCGTAACGCAAGAGCGCAACAAGCGGGACTCTCCCCGGTCCCAGTACTGTATTCACATCATTAGTCTTAGAAAGCAATGATAATCAAGCGCATTCATCTTCCTGACTAGGGGCCGCATTTGCACGGCAACAACGAGCCCGGCGCGCCGCCGCCGCCACCGTCACAAAGAGCCTGATATGGAGCCTTTAAGATAGCGTCGCAAACAATGCAAATCCTTTCACTCCTCTACCGTAACATCTCTCTCTCTCTCTCTCTCTCTGTCTTTCTCTCTGCGACGACAAATGACACCGAATTCCACAGAGGACGTTTAAAATATTACAGTAGCGTCCTCGAAGCATATCTAAAATAGCTTGTCTCCTTCGAGTCGTGCACTTGATAAAGAGAACACCTGATTCCAATCACTACAGCTCCAATTTCCAGGAAAGGAGAGCACAAGGAGAAGAGGGGTGGCGGGTCGATATTGATGACAACCAGTCAGTGAAGGCTCTATCTGTGTATTAATCGGCACGATATGCATTGACTGTATGGCCCGGTGGGAGAGAGCGAGAGAGATCATCTTCGCTCTTGTCAGCGTGTATTTCGAGTGGAGTTGCTCTGCAGGGGTACGGTGGGATGTGAGGGGAGCTCACCTGGATGTTAGTCAGCAAAGTCTCTATCGAAGACAGGCCGTCAGGAAAGAGGAAGGGGGAGGGGAATCCTGGGGGCAAAGCCTGGCTGGCCAGCGACAGCCTCTCGTAGCTATCCCTCGCTGTTGGCGTGCACAGGTGATGTTCTTCTGGTGGCAAAAAATGGAGGGAAAGACAGAGAGAGGACGACAGAAGGAGAGAAAGAGAGATGGAGAGAAAAAAAAACTCACATTAAAAATCTGATTCCAACCAGCAGCAAGCACATGCAAAAGAATAACAACAAAAAAATGCCAAAAAGATATACCAGCGTTTGGTCCAGTTAGTGTTTGTGCACACATTGTTTGTGTGAAAATCACATTTGCATCTAACGTTAGCCTGGCCAATCAGGCGGGAATGATTGATGGTGCGCTCTTCCTTTGTCAGGGTAATCCTTCTTTATTGATGCTACAGTATGCGTGCAGACAGTATGCGCTATCCCCTAGAGATGGTCCTCATAGCCTACATGAGAGGAATGAGCAATTCGTGAACGTCAGGGGGCATAAAAACTCCTCTTCAAACACTCCTCCTCTCCCCTGTCTGCTCGTCCTTTTTTTTTTTTGTTCGTACTTCTTTGAAATATCTCTGCGGTCATTTGTTATCTATATCGTCGTGGGAAGAGACATGGGAGCCGTGGTGACGTGGTGCCCCGCATCTGGCCCTACTTGCTCTCCCATACGCTCTCTCTCATACACATACAAGCAGCACACTCAAGCAGGCGCGTATGGCGGGCTTAGATTTGCCAGGGCACTGGCTTCCTCAACAAAGGCCATATGGCACTGGACGCCGAGGCCTCATTTGCCACGTCTCAACACTACATCCTTCTCACTTCTCCCCTGGCACCTTCCCCCCCCGACCAGACCAGGCCAGCGTGGATGAGGGAAAGCCAGCCAGAGCAAATGCATTTCTTTCATTCCCAGAAAGGCTGGCCACTTTCCATTGAAACAAAATTGTGATTGTGGCTTGGAGCTTTTGGTTCACTCAAGGGTGGAGTTGAGACTGTTGGATTGGGGGACTGTTGGATGCTGCTTGTAGGGGGGGTAGTGTATGATGGCGAGATGGGCTCAGACAACCTACAAGCACACAATCCCATTCACCTCTAGAGTTTGAGCCCAAGAGAGACATAGAAATCAATATAAACAGAGGTGGGTGTTTTTTTTCCCCTACAGAACACCAGTTTGAATGACAATCAAGAGAGTGGATGCAAAGGACACAACACAATCCACTACTGAAACACATTTACATGTATGCATGGGAAAAGCACAGCTTCCCTCATTGAGAAAAAAAAAACACCGTCCACCTGAACCTTTTCATCTTTTTCTCTGTTTACCCCTGTGCCTGAGGATGGTATTCCCCCCTCTCCTTCTGCCCCCCCCCTCCATCTCCAGACCTCAGGTTCAAACAGCATCAGAAGGAGGGGAGGGGAGAGCACCCATCACAGTAAACCCTAAACAGATGTCCTGCCAGAGCCAAAAGATGCAGAGCAGAGCAGGAGCATACCGAGGGGCTGACTCCTTGAGCAGGCTTTCGAGACGGAGTCTGTGTCGGCCTGGTGATGACATCATCTGCCATACATCTCTCCGGCGGGAGGACATCTGCGGAGCAGTCCCGCCGCCTGCTGTAATTCCGAAACGCGCTACGAGGAAAACACACAGACACGCACGCAGCGTGCCCGACAACATCGGAGCGCAGCCATGCAGTCTCGACGTGCCACTCAAAATGAGGAAGCCGCGTGAGCATAGAAACATTTAGTAAGCTACAAATTGATACGCCTCACAAGGCAGGGAGAGAGGAAGGGGAGGGAGCCAGGGAACGACGAGACTAGCACATGTTTGAGATACAGACAGCTGATTCCTACGAGTGTCGATTGCTTGATCTTTCTCACCCCCCCCCCCCCCAGCTCTCATTCTTTCTGTCAATCCTGTCACATCTTTTTGGGGGAGATTTTGTATGTATTTGCGGCATTACCCCAAATCCCTGCTCATTCAGAATTAATACGTGTTTATATGGCAGCCTAAATCATGCACAAACACAGCCGCCACTGAAGGAGGCCCTTCCCTCCCATCAATATTCACTAGTGCCAGCCCAGTCTTGGGAACAGCTGGTGGTGTATTAATTAGTTTAGAGTATTTATTTCATCCCTCTCCTGAGCAGATTGAGCAAAAACATTGGAGATTATTCCGAGCATCTGCAAATGCCCAGGAAACACGCAGCCGACCAACAGTTGAATATTAGCCTGGCGCTGTGAGGGATTTCTGAAATCCGAGTTCTTGGAAGACGGGAAAGGCCGAGACGAGGCCCACGGATCCGCAGAGATCCCGCACCATGCCCCCTCACTTCCCCCCAACCCCCCCAAACCCCCCCCCCCCCCTCCACCCATCAATTTAACATGCGCTTCATTCCACTTTATTAATTAAGACGGATGGCTGGCTAATGGGGAAACATTTGCATGTGATTTAATTTCCTAAATTAAAAGCAAAAACACAACAGTCCACCTTTTAAGTTTCCCCCGTGATGATTCTTGGTTTGAACCGGTAAATGTAGAGGTGAGTGAGCAAGCAGGCAAAGAGGGAAAAGCTAATTGACAATAACGGAAGACGCTCTCTCAGTAGGCAATACAAAGGCACTGAATCTCTTGCCTAAAGAGAGCCATATTGCCTGGCTCTATTAAAACAATAACAAGATCAGGAGGTTAGTGGACCAACTCTCGATGTGTTGACCACATGCACTGTTATTTCAGTGAACAGAGTTTTGTTTAATTAAAAAAGTCCTATTCCTATCCTTCACACCCCTGAAGGAGAAGAAGAAAAAGAAGAAAAAGGCAGGGTGTGGGGGTTGGGGGGCGGAGAGAACGAGGCAGAAGGCATGTGTCTGTACATGATGAACAACACGGAGATGCGGTTGTCGGAGAGACACACCGAATTGATTTGCAGGCATTTCTGTCCCTTATTTCACGACAGCGCTAATCATAAATCACCGCTTTAACCCACTTCTGCTCTGGACTCAGCAGGACCTCGGCACGCAGCACAATGCTGGATCACAGGGAGTTTCTGACCGCTTTGTTACCGAAAAACAATCTGTCACGCGTTTGAAAGCCAACGCTGTGTCTCGCCTCCAATTGCCTGGACGCCAACCCTCTCTCTCTCTCTCTGGCTGCGAACACAGTGAATTGGCATTGCCTAACATATCCATGTTTTTTTAGGACTTCTGTGCATGTGTCAAAAACGAGTGCATTCTACGTTGACTTATTCTACATTCTATTTCCTGTTTTTCCTTTTTCTCTGTCTCTTTCTGTCTCTCTCTTCTTCTACGTCGACATGTGTTTGGACGTTTACTGCTCACCACCAGTCCAGAATCATTGACTTCAACTTAATTACAGTGCCAGACCCCACTGAGATGGAAACACTAGGAGAGAGAGAGAGAGAGAGAGAGAGAGAGAGAGAGAGAGAGAGAGAGAAAGCTCCTCCGTTTCCAGGTGATATTTCTCCTGCGAGGCTGCCAACAGCAGATGTGACAGCCCCACTTTCTTTCTCTCTCTCTCTCTCTCTCTCTCTCTCTCTCTCTCTCTCTCTCCACTCCCACCACTCTGAAATACTTATGAAATCCTTTCAGGTCACCCGTGGCACAAATAACATTTCATGCTAGTGTTTCGCTGGGATAATAGGAGCCACAAATAAAAATGGGACGCTGTAAATACAATGCATTCTGAATGAAATGCCATAATTTAAAATAATGCTAACGTCCCCCCACCCCAACTCACCCTCCTCATCCCTCCCTCTGTTTCCCTGGTCTCTCACCCCCCCCACACACACACCCCTTCCCACCGCACCCCCCATCCTCATCCCTGCATGTCTGTTGAGGGAGTCCTTGACAGTATGCTAGAGGTGATAAATCACCTTTCCAGTTAATTTTCTCACTCCTTATGTGTTGTGTTGCTAAACCAGGAGCCCAGAAATTGACTTGACAAACTATGAATGTAAAAAATATCACTTGGAGGGATCTAGGCTTATCTCCAATTTACATGATATTAGATTTGTACAGTGAGGAGCACTTGGTCTAGGGTATGCCAGGCTGTGCCAAGAATGCGTGAGGAAAAACAAACAAACAAAACAAAAAAAAATGAAAAAAAGATGCAGATGCCTGTGATAACGAAAGATAAAATAATAATAAATCTGAAAATCACCACTTGAAGCATCTTTTTTGATGATCTTTGATGGAAAGTCAAAACAAGGAGAGCCCAAAACAACCCCACTGATTTTTCATTAAGCGGCGCGCTCAATGCGTTGCGGGATGAGCGGAGAATAATATTTAGAAACATTCTCCTCGATAAATAGCTTTAATTGACCTTGGGAGCTGAAAATCTGCCATATGTTTCCAGTTGCGCTGTTTGAATTGGGCTCCCAGTGGGCCTTTCAGCTGATGCCTCATGTGAACGAGAGGAGCCGACGGAGAGAGAGAGAGAAAGGGAGCGAGACAAGGGGAGAGAGGGGGGGGGGAGAGGGAGAGAGGGAGAGAGGGAGAAAGGTAGATCATAGACACCTTCAATATGGACAAAGAGAGGGAGACCGAGGAATACAGAGGAAGTTGGGTGAGAGAGAGTGAGAGAGAGAAAGAGAGAGAGAGCGAAATAGAGAGAGAGAGAGAGAGAAAAAGAGAGAGAGATAGAGGAAGGAAAACAAGAGGCAGAGGGAGGAGAGGAGGGGAGAGGAGAAAGGGAGCAATGCAGCATTTGGCTGGGCAGTCACTGTGATATATTGACAGGTGAAGCCTGTGTCCTTGCAAACTTGTGTTCCTCCCAGCAGGAGAATTGAATGCTAAAACCTGGAGGATGTCAGTTTACTCTCCACAAAGGGCCGGCCAGCGCTTTCAGCAGACAATTACATTTTCTTTGACCTGCCACTGTGGCTGAAGAAGTTGCCTCCCTCTGTGGGAGTGGTTATGACCTTTCAGCCTAGTAAATGGAGACAATATTACGTTACACACCACTAACCTTTGGAGAAAAAAAAAAGAAAGAAAGAAAGGGAGAGAGAGAGAGAAAGAGAGAGAGAGAGAGAAAGAGAGAGAGATAGGCGAGACATGTGCATAAAGCACTATCTGTGTTAAAAACACCTAGACCTTTTAATACGTGGACTTGCTCCCAGCCTTAGCACCTGTCTAGGTTGTCTGTGGTCTGAGTGAACACTGCTCACAGACGAGGCACACAAAAAGAATACACAAATAAATGAGTCTAGATCCATATGGAGGAGAGAACATAGTTATTGCACACATTCAGCAGCAGTGTGTGTACATTAAGACTCAAATAGCTAGCATATTCAAATAGCTAGCATACTGAGAAAACCTGTGCTGTGTAGATTCCCTTTAGTGTGAGTGATCACACCCATGTCCAGGGAAGATTATGGTCGTCCAGCATGCTGCTCCGCTCCATACTCCATCAACTCCATCAACATCACCACCAACCTTTTCCAACCAGGCACTCACACAAACACACCCTGCACCACCAAGCACACTCTTTTCTGATTAATAAGCCCTTTAGCGCAGTGAGGAAAATGAGCCATTGGCCCGTACACGCTGCGAGACAAAGTCAAGTGGGAGAGTAGGCCTGGCCCCGGATTAACAGGTAACATTTGGCTCAGAGACTCTTATCTGGGAAAGAAAAAAGAAAGTGGGCCTTTTTTCCCCCCTTTCAACCACCCTCTCCCCCACCCCCAACACACAAATACACCTCCATCCCCAACCCCTCCCTCTTTTTCCCCCTCTTTCCTAATGGTCCCTACACTTAGAGATTAAATCGCTTGCTGCACAAACCCATTTGAAAAAGGAGGGAAGGTGAGAAGGATAATAAGCCCAGCCACTGGGCCGTGTTTTCCTAAACGCTCTCCAAAACATTACTGTGCACGGGCATAAAATTAGCGGCGGGACCTTAAAACGCTGACATTTAGCATGACTTTTTGGAAAGTGACACCCTCATATTTTCTTGTGGAATATCATTAAATTTCAACTGCCCTATGGCATCGCCTGCCCATTAATAACCAATTCAGATTGCCACTCTAGTCTCCCTCGGAAATAATGAGGCAGCCTTTTTTTTTTGGCTTTGCCTTAATAAATTGAAACATATTCTCAAGGCCATGGGAAGATAGCTGCACAGATGGGCAGGAGAGGGAGGAGAGGAAATATTCATAAATCCTTAACTGTCGCCGAGCGTCAGGGACAAAACAAAGCAGCTATCATAGTGTAACCTCGGCCACTTCTCCACAGTTCACCACCGAGGCAAATGGGGGATCTCAAGGTGCCGTTTTCAAGACAACAGTCAAATGACTCTCACTTATCACAGTCGGGTAAATATGAGATTTTATGGAGGGTCAAATGTAAGAGCGCTATATTTCGGGGGAATTGCTACAGGTAAAATTTTTCAAGGCGTTGTACCAAATCGTCACGACGGACTGCCTTCATCTCGGCCATCAAAAATGGATGTCACCGGGAGAAGATGCATACGTTTCCTGACTGATGTTCTTCTGCAATTTATACGTGCTTCATAAATTATGCACAAACGACTCAAAATGGCTTTCGCAGATCACTCTCCTATTGCATCTGTGTGTGTTTTTTTTTCCTTTCTTCTTCCAACCTGAGAGAAACACAGGGTGACGCACATCCGAGAGGAAGATATCTTGTCGTTTTTTTTTTTCCTCCTTTTTTTTATGCGGCCCCGTGTCATATTTATTGCATAAAGGTCAGGGTGTTCATTTGTTCAAAGTCAGCGTTTTCCTCCACCCCATCACCACTGCCACCGCCAACCCAACCCATGCAATAAATGCAGAGGCGATGTCATTATCGGACCGCTGAGGATTAAAGGCTTGACTGCTTGTGATGACTGCATAAAAAAGAATGAATGAAAGCCAGGGAAACGCCTCCATGGCTTTTTGTCTCATAGACAGACGATGCACCTTGAAACAAAGTCTTCGTCGTACAATGATGGGCAGCATTCAGTAAACAAGTCCTCTTTGAAGGAGGTGAGAGAGAGAGAGAGAGAGAGAGCTTGCCAAAGTGGCTTACGTAACCTGATTAAAAAAGGTAAGGGGATTGAGTAACCAAGGCACAGCTCTCAAGGCCTTGAATTAATTGGACTGCAGGGTTTGAAAGGCTCATACAGTCCACAGAAGATCTGTCTATTGTGACGGTCTTATTTATGGATATGTCAGATCTCACAGACAAAAACCAAGGAAACACAGGCCTCAGACTGCTGTCCATGATATATGTGGTAAACATAGAGTATGAGAGTTTTCAAATGACAAATGTTATGCTCTTAAACTGATTCAATGCATCGTTAGCATACAAGTTTATAATGAAGGAGTACTACTGTAAGACATTTATGCTGTGGTTAGCAGTTGTATTCTGTGAATGTGACACCTGAAACCATCACACAATCTATTAACCTACTGTCTCTGACCTTTTAGTTCAAATGCATTACACTATACACTAATATGCAAGAATGAGCAACATGAACATTTCTGTCAGGTGGCAAAACTCGGTTGTAGGAACTATACACTAGCTATAAGTTCCTTGTATCCCCTGTTTCCACTCCTTTATCTGCTCACAATTAACTCGAGAGGGCAACTCAACACCGACACCACAGATCGACTGAGCGCTCTGCAACTGAGCTCTGCTTTCATATGCTAGCCAGTCCCTTTCAGCGGCGCTATGTAAATGTGACACTCTACATATTTCATATCAATTAAAATACATTCAAACATTCAAACAAAAAAGAAGATGGAATCCAGTACAATTACCATACTTTGATAGAACAAGTATGCGGCGATAGATAGTATGCAGCATGATCAGAGTACACAGCGGGCTGTGTGGAGGATGGGCCGACATATTAATGTCATTGTACGGGCCTGCAATCCTACTGGGACTCAGGATGTTGTTGTGTTCTGTTGACAGTCGATTCTGGCACTAATCCAGGCTCTATGTACTGAGGAGCTTTTAGAAGGGGGGATGAAAGAGAGAAAAAAAATGAAAAAATGGAAATGTAAACTTAGAGGAGAGAAAAAATAAAAGACAAGGAGCTTAGGAGCCCCGTCTGACTCCTGAGTAAGAAAAAAAACGAAAATGGATGCAAATCCATTTGCGGCCGGTTCACAGTTATAAAAATACTTAAGGGTTTTTAAATGGGGGGTGATGTGTTAAACGTGTGGAAATCTGTTTTGATAACATTATTCATAACACTGGCTTTGTGCCGCTTGAATTAATAACACTCCATTTGCAGACGAAAGAAAAGCCGGCATGGTATTTCCAGTTAAAGAGATTAATTTTTAAACACCTAATTGACAGGCTGGGGTTAGACTGGATAAGCAACAGCGTTTTCCGCCTTCGACTGCTGCAAAGTCAAGGTGACTGAGATACTTAGGGAAGGCTTTCAAACACAAGAGTAGAGCCAGAAGACAGCGGAGAATTAGTCTTCCAGCCGTTTTCTCTCCACCCCCTGTTCCTTTTTTATTAGGAATGATTTACCTCGCAGTGAAAGGATATAAAAGCCTAAGTATCGGAGTGTAATTACAGCCGAGTCAAAATTTAAAGGTTTGACTCACAATGTCCTCAAGTCAGCTACAACTCCACGAATGATAAGAGAGCAGTATTACATGGAGTATCTAAGGGAACTGCACTTTAATAAGACTCCGAATGCCAAAGACAGGAGGGGGAGAGTGGGGGAAAAAGAATAGTGTTCAGCATCCCTGTAAACATGATAGTCCGCAGTATAAACATTTAGGAATGTGTTTGTCTTGACGTGCTGCTTAGCCTGTGTGCTGTTTACATATAAACATGAAATTATACAAACACGTCCTCCGAAGTACGATGTCGTGATTGTGCTTTTGAGAAAACAACAACAAAGGTGCATATTGAATACAAAGTCAGGGTCAACCTTATCTGACTGTGACAGTTGCTGTGCTTTGTGTTATTTTGAATCGCAAATTACCAGCAAAGAAAATGATCCTACTAATTGTTACATTTCGTCTGTCCAAGGACAAGCAGGTAAATATATTCCCCGCCATGTGCATCGCACAGAGGGCAGATGTTCAGATATGTATTTAAAGTGGGAGTAAAACAAATAATAATGTGATTCATATTATTGCTCATTATCAAGGCAGGTAAATGGATGAATTCTAATGAGGTTAGCTCAATAAAGGGTATCACTAATGGGGAGAAGAAAAAAAAATTGTTCCTAGACAAACATTAGCATCCAACGCTAGCTGGGCACATCAGATAAAGCACATCAGAGATAAGCCATAACACTTAGGTCTGCAACAGCACACACTGTAAAGGCTTGGATGTCAGTGCAGATGCTTCAGTGAAGCCCCTGCTCCTTTGAAATGGAGGGTAACATGAAACGAGCCCTTGTTTTGTGATGGACAGCGAGATTTCACCTTCGCCAGTGCACGATAATACATTATTAAATTTGCTTTCCCCCCGCACACCAGATACACTTAGCTGACCACAGCACATTTAACTCCCCATCTAAGCCTTACATCTTGGCAGGAGAGAGCTTTTCTGTCACTTTTGAGGCATTTCAAAGATTAAAAAGAACCTTCTCTTCTTTTCAACATTCCTAAAAGCATAGCTTTTTGTGAAATGTGATTAGCAGTTAGTGGTGTCATGCGGTGGAACATTCATGAGAGAGAACAAATATCCAAATGAACTGCCCCCCCTCCCCAACCCCCCCAACACCCTCTGGCTCTGGAGAGATTGCCATCCTTGCCTCATCAGCACTATTTGTTACCCGGGCTCTGAAATTTGATTGATCCTCTATTGAATTATTTTTTTTTGCGCCCCTTTCATTTCAACGGGACTCCCTGACAAGTTGTTTGATCATAAGGCATTATTGTCTGCCAAGTCACATGTGGGATCCTTATGGCTAATGATCCTGCCTTTTGTCTTGCGGAAAGTCGGGGAGTCAGCACAAGCGTGCAAGTCCATTTTACTTTTAAAGCGAGAATGCCAAGGACACGACAGGGGAAGAAGGCAAACAAAAAGCATGCTCAGAATGAAAGTGGGCATAATGATGAACTGGAGGGTTTTTTTCTTCTTTTTCCCTGACAGGGGAAGAAGTGTTGATCCGTGATAAAAAAAAATAAAGGGATTGGTGTCAGATTTGGTCAGTGGAGTCATCTAAATAAGTCTGATTTAAAACTATGTTAGATCTGTTAGATATGTTATGGATGTTTCATTGATATTAGCCCTGCATTGTTCTTTGACAGTTCAAGTCATCACTGATTTCAATACTTTGGCAGGCAGCTCTCTGCTACATGCACCGTAGTGCTGCACCTACATTAACTGTGTTCCTCTAGTAAGGTGTTAACAACACTAATGTTTGATTACACCATACAGCACTGTAAATCACTTTGCAAGGAGGTGTGATGGAATAAATGTCACAAAAATAAATGTAAACAAAATCTTCAATAAAATCCTATGTAATCAAGAGCTTTATCTTTAAATTAGGAGTTAAGGATGTAAAGCAGAGAGAATATTGAGCATAATTATGTACATATGACAAACAAGGCAATCCAATTTGCACTCATATTGGTGAAACATCAAAAGGTGGAGCTCTATGAAATTAGTATCTGTATGTGAGTAGTCCCCAGACATGTCTTTGTATTTTCAGCCCACAGATTCGAAATTCGATCACTTTATGCTATCAACATCATTTATACGGTCTGATTGAAACCTTTTGAAATTCGAATTGAAACCATATTCCTTCGTTGAGAGTTTCTCTAATAAATCAGATGTGCTATGTTATATGTATCATATTTTTCCAAGCCAACTCTTTTTTTCTGCAGACATCACTTCTGGAGTTCACATAAATAAGTCACCCAAAATGACTTAGATAGATTTTCACATCAGGCTTTCTGTTTGTGTATCTTAACATGCTGTAGATTACACTGACTTCATCCTTCTGCTCAGGTATAAAGAAGAAAAAGAAAGACAAGAAAAAAAAACACATTTCTTTCAGGAGCCTTTGATGTCTGTGAGGGTGAGGTATTTGAGATGAAATCATATAATGGCAAACACATGCCGCCACGTCCACTGACCAGCTGGCAAATTATCGGAGTGATATCGCCGCTACCATCCTCCATCACTCCAGCGGCCACGTCCCCGCGCCCATCTCTCTCTCTCTCCCCCTCTCTCTCTCGTCCAGACAGTAACTGGATCTGATTATTCAACGTATATTCTGTGTGTGGAGGGGGGGGCAGCATGCATCAATCACCAATAAAACCCCAAAGTCATGGTGCTCTGTCAGTGAGGAGCCACCAAGCTTGTGGAGCAGAACACTGTTTGGGGCTTAACCCACGACAACAGAGAGAGAGAGAGAGAGAGAGAGAGAGAGAGAGAAAGAGAGAGAGAGAGGGGGGGACAGAGAGAGGACTACTGCTAGCTTGGGATAACTTTAGAGAGAGAGTGTGTGTGAGAGAGAGAGAGAGATGAAGGGAGATGGTGAA
>NC_045153.1:21322741-21340241 GCF_900700415.2 Clupea harengus | reverse complement strand
TATCACTCTCACACTCAAGCACCTCCGATTTGACCCGTGAATTCAAATAATTGTGCTAATTATTGCATTCACAAGCCTCCACAATCTGAGAAAGAGGGAGAGAGAGAGAGAGAGAGAGAGAGAGAGAGAGAGAGATGGTCCCTCAAATCTCCACCGTGGAGGATTCATTGGGGAAAACACAGGCGGCAGATTTCCACAGTGGCTTTAAAATATCATTATCACCCTCTCCAACACATCCGCACCCCCGTCCACTGCCGCTCGAGAATACCAAATTCTATTATTTGCTTAATTTTGTATTTAATCCCAGCTATGGCGGGTATCTGCAGTATTCTTTTCTTTATGTTTTCTTCCCTTTTTTTTCAACTGAAAACTGTGACTTGGACTAATTGAAAAAGCAATGTTAATTGTCTGGAGACTTCAAGGGAAGGAATTCAATCAAGCGCATGAGACGCCAAATGCCAATGAAACCAGCTGGCTATTGGCAGCCCAGCGGAGAGTCAGACCCACCTCTCCAGTCATACTTCTAGTCGCTCGGAGAACAATAAGAGCCAGACGACATACCTTACATGCATGCGAATAGAAGGCTAACCATAACGGGAAGGCCTGGGTTATTTTATAGGGGCGGTGTGTGTGTGTGTGTGTGTGTGTGTGTGTGTGTGTGTGTGTGTGTGTGTGTGTGTGTGTGTGTGTGTGTGTGTGTGTGTGTGTGTGTGTGGGGAAGGGGGGTGGGGGTGGTGGACTGCTTACAAAGATGAGCTGCTGAAGTGCATCTAAAGTAGGTCACTCTGCAGCAGGTGACATACATTGCTCACTTACAACATGTCTTTGAGCCTCTGTGTCTCGATGCGAGACAGGAACAGACGGCTTCATGGAGAAAAAAACCCCCAAATAATATCAAAAGTGACACATGAGTAGGCAATTTACTGAAGAATTATCTGAATGAATTGACCAGAAATACAGACACGGTTACTGTTTAGGTTGAGCACTCAATGCTATTGATGGAATTTAGGGCTTTGTAGGTGGGCTGAGACATCATACTTCTGATGCAATAAAGGTCTTTCCTTTTATTATAGCATGGTGAGTTTTGCCCCACTCTTTCCTCAACCACCCTTCTGTGTGCCTGTTTAATGTCTGGCTGCACATGCTCTGGACTTTTACTGTGAAGCAAAGATTAGTTTGCACTGCTCGACTTCCTGTCTGCCGAGAACACTGTCCAATCAGGTGGTAGAAAGGCATACATCTGAGATAGCTTTCAGCAAACATCAAACACTTGCTATCTCCCACACTGAGAGCATACATGATGACTACCGTCATTAAAACGCAAAGGAAACGCGCACCTTTCTCTATGTGCATCCTCTTGGACTCGTGGCTCATGTCGTGGGCGAGGTCCCCCTCCTTGGGTCCGGGCAGGATGCTGGGGGAGAGGCCCAGGAGGGCATGGTTCATGGACAGCCCGTTTTGGTGAATAGCTATGGGTGGGGGGGAGAGGGGAGCCATTACAACACAACAGGTGATATATCTCAGTGCTGCAGCAGACCCCTTTTGGGAGGCCATTTTATTGGCCATAAAAAAGGGCTCACCTAGAGTAATGTGATAGATAGTCAAAGAACACAGCCACGAGAGAGGAAAGAGAGAGAGACAGAGAGAGAGAGGGGGGGGTGCAATTATATTTCTCGGTTAAAAGAGCGGAGCACGTGTCCTTTGCTTTCATCTGTTTGCTGTGATTTGTGGTGAACCTCACCTACAGGTCTGCTAACCAGGCAGTCCAAATTATATGTGCTGTTGGACTGTTTGTACAGTGAAATGACAGATAAAGCCAGCCTTAGTCCCTGCAGTTCAAAGACACAGTCGCCACCGGCTCTCACATACGTGGTAGAGCAGGGAGAAAAATCAATCCTCCCACAGGGGAGAGATCACATAGGAAAAACAATGTTTGTTTCTTGGGTGTATCTACAACCAGTTATTCACACAACAGACAAACAATACAAAAATGAGCACCATTATCTGAGCAACTGTTAAGGACGTTTCCGATGGTTCAATTGCACTGTATACTTTATTATTGAATGTAGCATTAGTTACTAATAACTTCTCCAGGAGTAAAAGTATAGTCATCTTACTCGCCAGAAGACAGACCTCTAATCACCTTGAAACACCTTGGTTATTCTAAATTCACAAATTCATTAAACTGGCATGTTTTATACTAGTAATAATAAATACCATACTATTCTACTAGTAATTGAATTTACATAGTAAGTGATAACCATACAGCTTCATTCACATTACTGGATGCTGCACTGGTTAGCACCAACACAATGGCCCTCATTCTCCAACATTTTCTGAAGTTTCTTCTGAAATGTTTCTTACGGGCTTCGGAAAAACAACGTAAGCAAAAGACATCCGCCAAATTCATGCACGCTTGAAAATGTGGTCCTACGCAGCAGAAGTTTTCTGGGCTGTGCTCCCCCGGAAGAGTTTTCTTAAATTGAAAGCGCGTTCTCGTGCTCCTGAATTTGCATACATACACGCCCTGCCAGCTCCTTATAAGGGCACACAACCGTAGTGACGTGTGCAGTCGGAATCGACCGAATCTACACGAAAGCAACTCGTAAACGAGTCATGTCAAAGCGGAAAGCGATCACCCTCGAGTAAACGCAGATCTAACTTCAACTATATATGTCTATGACTTGAACGGTGCAGAGATGGACTGTTGCAGGATGTAGATGTGTCCATTCTATTCCACTATAGCTATATCAACGTAATTGAGTTTAGTGCTTATTTATTTATTCACTTACATTTGCAGTGTTCGTGTACATTACATTTAGTCATTTAGCAGACACTTTTGTCCAAAGCGACGTACAAGGGATAGAACAGTCAAGCTACGAGCAATAGAGACCTAGTGTAACAATAAATACTACTTTACATAAGAAATAGAAAAACGAAATAGGAAATAAAAACGAAGTGCAGGAATGTAACTGCTATAAGTGCAAGTTAAGCACTAGTCGAAGTGCCAGTTAGGAAGGGAGGTGCTCTCTGAAGAGTTGGGTCTTCAAAAGCTTCTTAAAGGTAGAGAGGGACGCGCCTGCTCTGGTAGTGCTAGGCAGTTCGTTCCACCAACGTGGAACTACTTGAAAATTCTGGATTGCCGTACTTGCACAGACGGCAGTGCCAAACGACGCTCACTAGACGAGCGCAGCATTCCGGTCTAGTGCTTTTATTTATTTTATGACATCACAGTGCCTCGTAGAATCATGACTATAGGCCTACATGTGAAACGTAATTGTTAATGATACTTTAATCCGAGGATCTGTAGAGTTGATGTGAACGCAATCACCAACGATTTCTCACAAATTCATTAACACGGAGAGTTTTGTGGTTTTTTAAGGAATCGCATTTGAGAAAACTCTGGCCGAGTTACGACTGCTATTTCGAGTTCGGAAAGTCTTCTGAAGTTCAGAGCAAATCCCAGATGAGAAAACTTTCATGAATGCCAAATGTTGTCCTAAATCCAATTCCTCTTAAATTCCTCTTAAATTCCTCTTAAATTCTTCTTAACTGCGTTCGAGAATGAGGCCCAATGTCCATAACTGCTGCAATCTTTACAGAGACATTAGAGACTCACCAGCAGCTGCCTGAGTGAAACTGGCACACCACTACATAATCACTGCACTATTAGTAGTTTTCAATTAGCAACTAGCTTATAGTGGAACTTGCCTTGGATCATTAAAAAATAACAAGTGTTGAAAAGGCTTATTCTAAAATACAGAGCTAAGCTTAGTGGCAGACCTGCAGACTGATAAAGTACAACACTACATCAGAACAGTTAGTAGCCATTTTAAATAACCAACTAACTGTTACTAGTAGTAAAAAACTGCATTGCCTTCTTTCACTTGGGTATGTGATGACGGGGCTTATCCTGAGCTGTGGAGCTGAGACCAGCGTTGAGTGGTAGTTAAGATGCTGTGGCCGGGCTGAGATGGCGTGGGTGCGCAGTTAGGGAGGGAGGTAGTGTGTGTGTGTGTGTGTGTGTGTCTGTGTGTGTGTGTGTGTGTGTGTGTGTGTGTGTGTGTGTGTGTGTGTGTGTGTGTGTGTGTGTGTGTGTGTGTATGTGTGGGTACATACGTATTCTGTCTGAGGAGCTCTCGGTGCGTGCGGGGGAGCTGGACACACTGCTGCTGCGCTGGGATGACGGATGGCTGCCTGGTCTCCGGCCATCTTCCAGGGAGGGGGCGGGAGATGGGCTGTCTGGAACGCGCTCCTGTTGGCCACATCAAAACACACAAACAGACACACACAGTCACACCAACAGAGACAGACACATACACAGACACAGACACAGACGCAGACACAAAGCCCCACACACCGACAAATACACAGAGCATCAGACGCACAGATGGAGACACACATTCACACACACACACACACATACACAGACAGAGGCACACACAAAACACTGTTAGCATATGCAGTCTATACACCGTGTACACACACCTAATAGTCTGCACACACCCGCCATTGCAAATCTACATCTGTACAGTGCAGAACCGATACATCACTGCATTAGACAGCTGCTAGTGCCTCTTGCTAGCTGCTTCTGCCTGCATCTCTTTCTCCCTCTCGTCCCTCTCTCATCCTTCTCTGTCTCCCCTTCCTTCCATCCCTCCTCTCTCTCTCTCTCTCCCCTCCTCCTCAGCACTGCAGCTGGGTGGCAGCAGGCGGAAAGCCCCAGTGCTGCTGCACAACACCAACACCTCTCTGCTATAGCAGATGATTAAATCCCCACCCTCCCCACACACACACACACACACACACACGCACACACATCCACACATCCACACACACACAGACACAGACACACTCACACGCTACTCCACTGTCACGTCTGGAGACGTATGCAGTCAGCGCAGTGAGAGATCACGGTGTGGTTACCTTGATGACTGAAGTCACCATTCTGGATGGTGCACTCTGTCCCTGCGCAGCGGCGGCCATATTGGCGATAGTGCTGAGATGGTTCATCTGACTCATTGCCATGGTGACCGAGGCGGGAGGCAGGCTGACTGGGATTAGGGGGTGGGGCATCATCATGAATGGAAGTTCTAAGCCTGGAAAAGAGAGAAAAAGGGGGAACACCGGTCACCGGTCAGTGGCTTTTACATCGACTCCCCCTGATAAGAGATGCAGATGCTGTTTAAATGACGCTCCGCTGACGACATAAAACGCACTGTGATCCCGCCATCAAAAGAACTGCGGGTGAACTTGTTTCAATCCAGTCATGTTTATCGAACTTAGAGTGACTCCTGAAAGAGTAAATAGCTTAGAGAAACATTCTTCCTTCCTCGTAAAAGGGAACCATCAGAGCAGCTGGGACCAAAATAATATACACTACATGTATTAGAATAATAATCCCAGTGTATAACTTGATACTTCCCCGCAGTATATTTTGGAGTTGTTACTTTTTATTAGCAAGAGACATAAATATTTTACTTCCATGTTTAATAATAGATACAGATTACAGTAATTAGGATAATAATGAAGGTAAGTTTGTCCACAGGAACACACATTCACACACACACACACACACACACACACACACACACACACACACACACACACACACACACACACACACACACCCACACACACACACACACACACACACACACACACACACACACACACACAGACACAGACACAGACATACACACCCACATACACACATAGTGTCTGCTACAAAGTTTACACAGCCTTTTAAAACAACACTCAATTAAGATATGTGGAGTAAAAAGAGAAATTATGAAAACATCCTCACCATTAATACTAAATGCATTAAAAAGAACCGCTGTGGAAAAAAGGCAGTTATGAAAGCCATTACCCAAATGACTAGTTAAGTTGTGCTGATAGAAGAAAAGGGGAAAAAATAGCACCATCTTCAAATGAGGCTAGCTACAGGCTAATTAGGAACACTCTGGACCAAAGATCTTGCCTCACTTTTTTGTGCATTTATAATGTCACAGTTTCTTTTTAAAGTCCAGAATAAACTTGCTATTCTATTAACTTTGCTGAGGGTGACACAAATTATTTTGGTCAGGGAAAGGCCTTATAATTGATAAAAATTAAACGCACTGTATTAGAGGCCGACATGGGAAAAAAAAGTTAGCACTGCGGGAGGAGGGCGAGAGAGAGAGAGAGAGAGAGAGAGAGAGAGAGAGAGAGAGAGAGAGAGAGAGAGAGAAAAGCCTGAGCTTCACTCGGAGCGCCTGCGCTGTGCTGCACCTCCAGACAGTGATTAAGTAGGTGGAGGGGAAACTGTCCCCTTTTCAAAGGACATGAGCGCACAAATAAGGTCAGATTCACAAGTCTGTCCCTGAACTGAGGACCCACTCGCGCTTCCCCGTCACTTTGAACATGGGGGATCAAAAAGTATGGTGGGGGTGGATGCTGGCAGTGGAGGAGTGAAGTGTGGAATGGGGAGGGGGGTTGCGGTGGTAAGCGAGTTTTGGTCTTCCACTTTCAAAGGCAGCACACACAAGTGCTTTAAAGAAAACTTCAGTGTCTCCGGTGAAATTGATTGAGTCACTTTTATTTTTTTGGGGCCCCTTTATTATTATTTTTCCATCCTCTGTTGTTCGGCTCAAGGTAGAAAGGGTGGTGGTGGGGGGTGGGGGGAGGGGGGGGGCAGAGGGGTAATCCATAAAACAACTCTTTGCTTTGGTATGAAAGTGGTATCAGTGGTTCCACTGTGGGTGCATGGATCTGCATGGAACAGCGGTCCAAAAGAGAGAAGAAAAAAAAAAGATTGGGAAGAGGACAAAAAAAAGAAAGAAAAGAAAGGAAAAGAGAAAAAAAAACAGCCCTCCTTCTCTGTGACACTTTCCTTCTCTGGAGAAGAAACATTCATTTCCATGAGAAAGATGGGACACAGCTTCACAGGGAAACACGTTCCGTTCCCAAACATTAAATAGGAAAAGCAGATTAAAGAGGAAAAGAGGAGGAGAAGGAGATGGGGGCGGAAGGGGGGGGGGGCGGTGGTTGGTGGTGGATGAAGCCAAGCAGCACCTTGTAAAAGGCGCCTCTCGTCGAGTACGGAGTCTGAATCAATTACCGCTCACACGACTGGACTCAATTAAAACTGCCGCCACCATTGCCGTGTGATTGCAGGATACTTACGGGTGGCGCGCGGGAGCAAATTGAGAGAGGCATTCATGCACGGAGCTACTTTTCACAGACACTCCACGGCCCGATTGACTGTTATCCCGCCTTTGTGCAGTGCAGAGCAGAGCAAAGCCGACTGAGGATCTGAGTGGATTCACAAGACATCAGCGCACACAAGCAGTGGGGGGAGAAATACTTATTAAAGATATTATGACTCCCCTTTTTTTGTCATTCAAATAGACCTCCATTCACGTCCTAAGGGCCATGAATGACGTCTCTTATGCTGACGGACACACTGAGTATGTGTGAGTGAGTTAGTGTGTGTGAGTGTGTGTGTGTGTGTGTGTGTGTCTGTGTGTCCATACAGTAGAAGACTGTTCTCTAGAGACCTAATCTCTACTTGTGCGCTTGTTCTGTCTCCTTTCATGTTCTGTACTGCTTAAGTGATGCTTTGCCTATAATGGCCTATTCAACAGCCTACAGGAAAGCCCTCAGTGGAGGCGAATGAGGGGGACCACCGGTCCCGCTCAGAGGACTTAGCTGAGCTGAAGAGCAGGCTGGTCCACAGAGGACAGGCCACACTCACAGTGTTTAAGGTGACGCTTGTTGCTGTTTATTTTATCGCTCCATTGGCTATCGGGTCGTTTCGTCTATTCATCATTCATCAAGTTAAACCCTATCATGTGTTTAACTCTTTCGAAAGGATGGTTGATTTATTTAGCAAAACAACCCTTGAAAAGTCAGAACAGAACTCATCAACTGACCAAGGTCATCTCCATTTTAGGCCAAAACTGCTGTTCATGTCCACACACACAATCTTAAAGTGTATCTGAACACACACAAGCTTAAAATGTATCTGTGCCAGCTATTTTTTAATAGATTTTCGCCATCTGTAAGTATACAGACCACCTACGGTATAGGTTTCAATTCTTTGACCCAATCCTTACCCACCCAGGCAAGAAATCAACACATATATGTATCACAACCTAAAGTGATAGCCAAAGTCCATATGTTCCATAACTGTGATGGCCAGGTTCCTTGACCAGCTATCTCCATTATAGAACATAGACATGTCTTCTATGACTCTGTTTATCTGATGCAGACATCCCTTCCTCGTGACCTTTTCCACTTGTTTGCAAGGCAGGTCTAGGGTTAATTCAATGATTTCATAACTATGAGGATCACAACACTGCCTAAGAGAGAACCACCTCACATACTGTACGTCTGTTGACCCCTCAGCCCTGTGTGTTTACAGGAATAGGAAATAATATAATTCTTATAATTCATATGGGATGCATATATTTTCCATGGGTATTTCACTGTTGTCCATTATGCTGTTTTAGGCTGAAACTGTCTTTTTTATTTTTACAAACTGCCAACATTATATCATACCATACCACATCATGATAAAACTTCACACATGGGGTATGTTAACATATCACACAATTGTGTACTTTGAGGATCAATCTGTACATTCCTGTATTTTTACATGTTTGTATTTTGGCCGTCCCCTCGACTGAAACATATTTAGGAGAGACTACAGCTTGAGATGGTATCTGTTCTGACAAATGTATATGTATCCTCATGCCAGGGATACTGTTAGAGGGATGCCACCAGAACGCATTTGAACATGCTACAAAGGGAGGAGTAACAACAGCAGACAGGAGAACAGAGCTATGCTTCTTAGCCTTCTGTTTCTCAGAAGTCCGATTCTTGGTTTTTGTTTGTTTGTTTGTTTGTTTGTTCGGTTGACTTTAATCTAGAAAGAGCTACCACTTAAAAAGCACCAAACTAGACCAGCCACTGTAACTGAAAACTGGAAACACGGAACTGCTTTTGTGAAAAGTTTGCACCAGAACTTTTGTTTTATGATCGCCGTGTGAATTAACCGAGGTGTGTGTTTTCTGTATTTGTTACCACTACTCATAAGTACGTTCACAAAGAAGTGGTTGCCGATCACCGGTACTCACTGCTTCTCAAGTGCTTCTCAAGCACCAAACTTTGCCCAAATATTCTCTATCTTTCACCGCCTGAATGCACTCCTCACCTTCCCACTGGCTCTACTTCAATCTCCCATGTGTGCTCATGTCAGAGGGAGGGGGCCCACTGATCATGGAAGGTAAGCAATACAAGCCAGACTACACTAGCACAGAGGTTGTGTATTTGAGAGGATGACAGCAACAAAATATGGAGGAATGTGTTTAAATATGAGTCATATACAGTTGCGCATGAAAGGATGTTAGAAGTGCATGCTTTTTTTTTGCCGTTTTTTTCAGTCATGCCAGCTTTAGGAATGACTGACATCTTGAAGTATCTGTAAAAAGGAATGGGCTTATATTGGTATATTCCCCATGGTCATCAAGAATAGCACATTTTCCATATGACCTGGATGTCGCCAGTGATGTTTATTTGGGCAATGGCAAAGCTATAAAACATATGTTCTTCTCACCAAGTTTATATACATCAGTCCAATCACATGGCGTGTATGACTCTTAACCTTAACTAACCCTCGAAGTCAACGCCTGTGAAGACAAGATGGCACTGACCAGTGGGCGTACTTCTAGGGCTCAATGTGCCGACTAATGAGAACCATTGAGATGAATGGAAATGCTGATCCATCATTCTCCTCAGGTCTGTATAACACCTCCCTATAAGTATACTGTACATTAACATATACATTTACATATAGTTATACAGGCAGGGAGTGTGTAGGTATGTATGCATATGTATGTAGGTGTAGATTGTTAATATTCATACACTGAATTATTTTTTATTTTTTTTTAAACTCAGTGGAACAATCTCTAATGAGGGTTTAAACGGAATGGTCTTTCAAATGAATGGGTGCAATTCAATTCTGAAAATAAGAGAGAGAAATGATCTCAATTCTGTTCCTGCACACCGAGAACAGAGCAGGCACTGTGGAGCAAAACAAACTGGTCCTTGTGAAGAAAGAAGCACACAACTTGAAAGGGGGGCACTAATGGACTTAATTTGCATCGGTTTACAGATTCCTCCTTCTTTATCTTCTAAATTTGGAAAAGCATCAAGACAATCACTATGAAATTGGGGATTCACTTCAAAATGCGATTGGCAGCCTTTAAAGGGAACACACGGATTGGTCTGATTTGTTTACTATGCTAAGTGTTGTCTCATGAAGTCTGTCAGATGTTGAAATGTGTTTGAGGCTTTTTTTTAAATAAGGGCTTAACCCTGGGAAGGAGACGGTTTGGAAACAGTTCTGGCCCAAATTGTACACAGATCTGTCGAATCTGACGCATCTATGTCCTTCTATGGCTTCAAATAGACATTCACTGAAATCAAGCCAGTTTGTCCAGCCGTGCTGAGGTTTTTAAGTATCTTCAGGGGAAAAAAAGAAATACATTTGTGTATCTTCAAGAAGACATACACTGAGCTGAGACTTGGATAACCCGTTCTCTCGCGTTCAATTTGGGAGTGGATACATGATATCACAGAAAATTATTAACCTGAGAGTTGCTGGGTAACTCGGCTAATCGAAGCAGACTGTGATCTCTCATTCACACACTGCGCTAAGCACTAGCATTTCTATCGAAATCATTATGGGCCAGGGGAGTGGTGACATATTGAAACACAAACCACATGCTTTCGGACAGAGGTAATGAAAAGGTGGCAGACAGAGAAGAGGGGAAAAGAAGGGGTTGGGGGTGGTGGTGGGGGGAGCAGCGGGAAGAGAGGGGCTAGCTGGGTCTCGGTTCTCATTAGCTTTCTCTTTTACTTCTGCATTATCCTTCACTATACAGAGATGGAGAGAGAGAGAGAGAGTGAAAGAAGGAGAGAGAGAGAGAGAGAGAGAGGGAGAGAAAGAGGGAAGATTTCCCTTGACAAAAATTAAACCAGCTCCTACTTGGCACTTTATTATCTCTTCAACTGAATGATTTATTGTTTGTGGAATGAAAGCAAAAGAGCAGGAAAATTACATTTTCGGGGCCGTGGCGCAAGCCCGGGTCCTGCCCGTGTCTTTAGCCCAATGTCCTGGAAGAGCTCACGACAAACAATAATGTCAGCCGTAATTGATCTAGGGTGGCTGCCGGGGGCCCTCCAGTAAAAGCCCACTATTTAAGCGACAATCCACCCGCCGCCCCTCAGAAGCTGTCTAATGAAGCTGTCTGTCTTTGCTATTTACCTTCTCTTAAATGGAAGGGAAAGATGTACTGTACGAGCCCTCCGAGAAGATTTGCTTTCTCCCCTCCGTGAAATAGGACCTGCGAACGCCTGTGGAATGCATAATTGCTTGCCGCAGTCAAAGCCGTGGATCCCGTGCTAATTAAATGACTGGTCTCGAGCCTATCTGTCTTTGTTTGGGAGTGGAGGGGGCACTGGAACAATAGGTTGTAAATGCTCTTGTCAAACAAATGCAATGCTGCGGCCAATCCTTTTGATTCGCGAATGAACCGGCTAAAGAAAATAAATAAACGAACGAATAAATAAATGAATGAAACCAAACAAGAGAAGGCGATGGACGGAAACCCACATCAAAGGTATTTGCATTCATTGTCACTTTGACATTAAGACTCCAGCCTCGTGGCATGATCTGGACGAACTTAATTTTTTATTACCGAGGAGTGGAAATGACTTGTACGTGCTGTCCACTCATATGAACCAATGTGAACCATTAATTGCCCTCATAAAATGGAGGAAGCTGTTTCCCCCTCACTTTTTTCCCCTCCTCAGACAGAGCGGAGGGGGGTGGAAAGAGAGAAGTGGACTACAATGAAGTCTGATGTTTGTACACACAGTCTGGAAAGCAGTGCTTTGTTGTGGCTAAATTGGGGCTTTCGAAGCCACTGAAAAAACAAGGAAGTGGCAGGTTTGTTCAACAAAATCTTATTTTTTTTATTTTTCTTAAACACAGCCCACCCCTATCATCCTCAACCCCCACAGTCTATACGTTAGTTAAAGTAAGGTACATTCTGCCCATAATCCGGCGTGGACAGGAAAGGATGCTGACTGGATAGTAAAATAAGCAGAACAAAGATATTTGAAAGGTGCTCTTGGATATAAAAGCAGCAGTCCCCTTCATAAACACAGTCTGGCATTGCAGGCAGTAATATAAAATACTTTTCTCGTTCACAGATGGCGGACTCAAGTCAAGGCTGGTAGACCCTGGCTCTCATTAAGGTCTACAGAAACCAAGGTGCTCCACTTTGATGTGCCCACCCACAGCCTCTGCAGTGTCATTGAGGGAGACTTTGAAGCTTTTGTGTGCTTACCGAATAACTTTAATCAAGAAGAAATAACATCTTGAATTTGTTAAAAATAGGGGAAATACCTGCAATGCACAGAGTCAGAGAGAAACAACTAAATAGGGGCACACAAAATTGACATACGATACAATTATCCAATATTTCACATACACACACACAGACACACACACACATACACACATGCATATACACAGACACACACGCATACACAGACACGCACGCATACACAGACTCAAAACAGAGGCATTCGTGCCACGATGGGAATGCTTTCAGCAGAAGTAGAAAATGTATGCGATAACATGCAGATCTGTCACACTAAACAAATTGCCCTGACAAACATCCTCACAGGGCTGCTTTAATAAGTAGCAGAGGGGCTAAGAAAACATCTCATCCACACTTGTGAGCACGAGCACTATAAAAAATAATGGTATAACAAAACATCTTTGGTTTGATGAGGCAGCATAATTACACTAGCCCAGAACCATCAAAGGAAACATGTGGTAGGGATTATTGAGGAGACAGCCAGTATTGTTTTCAACTGGGTCCTTTTTTTTTCCTCTCAGAGATAAAAACAGGAGGAGCAGTGTTTGGCATATGGTGCATGGGATTTTATTTTAATAATAACCTGTTATACAGTTAGAGCATTAATAAAGAAAATAAGAGAATCTGTGATCTCTAAAAATAAAAAACTCAAAGAAGGGAGAACAATTCCCCCCCCCCCTCTATTTAACAAGGAAAATGTCTAGAGAAAGAATGTGTTTGAAAACATAAAACATGTTTGGAATCCAGGTCCAAGTGTTTTCTTATTTAATTGCTCTTCGGTATGTGCTTATGCGATTGCTCAGCAAATGCCAAACCCATTTTCTCAAGACAATGAACCGTGTACTCGTGAAAAAAGGGACAGACTTTTGAGTTGAACTTGGATTAAAATAAAGAACTAACTAACTAAATAAATAAACAAATACAAAAACTGTGTAACAGAGTCAGTCAGACTTCATAAGGCTGCGGTAGCTGCAGTTGCTTCAGTGCCATAACTTGATCTGGTTAACATAATTATCCGCTCGGTCAAAGATACCCAGAAACGAGCCCTCAGGATGAATTACTGAGTAAGCACAAGCCCATCTGGGTCTGAAATGGTTTCTCTTCAAATCTGTCCCCCATCATTCTCAACAAAACCAACCATTGCACGAAGCTGCTAGCACTACTACTACTCCTACTACTGCTACTAGCATCTGCTTCCACTGAGGCCGTGATACATTCATGACCAATTAATAACCCCCCCCCCCCCCCCCCAACACACACACACATCCAATCCCCCCCACTTTCCCCTGAGGCAGTGACACCCAACCATATAGACGAATCACTTCCGTCTGATACTTAGCAAAGGGTCCCTTTTAAAAAGATTGCTTTAAGTCAATGGCCAGCAGTTGTCATTCGACTCGGACGGCAAAATGAAATATATCCTGCTGTGTTATCAATCACGACGCACGCAGTCCATCGCTCCGCTTTTGAGGGGATGAGGCTGGCCACCAGGATCATCTATTCTCATTATGAAATTAGCCTCACATCATCCTCTGTGGGAGTTAATCTGTTGTAACTGTCATGTGCTAATGATTCCGATGCACGGCGCATCACGACATCATCATTTTTATGTTTAAGTTTCGATCATGAGAAAGATACAGACAAGTATGACCCTTGAGGTGGAAATCAAGACGAAAAAAATAAATAAAAAAGGTAGAGGCAAGAATGGGACGCTGGTGGAAAACAAGCTTCTCTTAATGAATGTAATTCTACTTTAACGGCTTGCAGTCTTGCAGGCTATATGTGCCCAGGCCGTTTGCTGTAGCGACTGTGGAACAGTGTTAGCATGGAAGATGGATGGTTCTGAAATTTGGCCAGCGCTAGATGAAAGATCAGCTGTCATTATTACCCTGATGTGGAGCCGGTGACCAATGCTAAACCACAGACAGGAGGCTGCCATCACCAGAATGAGAACAGCCCTGTGGCAGGTCTCTGTGTTGGCCCTCAGGGAGAGAGAGACAGAGTGTGAGAGAGAGAGAGAGAGAGAGAGAGAGAGAGGGAGAGAGAGAGAGAGTGATAAAGACCAAAATAGAGAGGCAGCAACATAAAGAGTGAGAGAGAGGCAGGCAGACACAGAGGGAGGTAGGAAGAGAGTGTGTGAGAGAGTAAACCAGAAGGGAAGAGAGAGAGAGAGAGAGAGAGAATGATGGAGGAAGAAACAGAAACATTCCCTTAAAGAGAAAGAGGAATTTGTCACTGACAGCCCTACTGTATGAGTACCACATTCAAGGCACATTGAGGTATAGATCAATAGCTGGTACTCTCTAAATACATACACTACGCTGTATCCATGATTAAGTAATGTCATGCACAAAACACATTTGTGTTCGAACAAAAGCAGGCTTTTTTTCCCCTTAAACAATTGCTCACTGCATCTTTTTACAACTCCATTTTACTCCTTTCCAGAGTACACTATGAGCCCACGAGCGAAGGCTGGTTTACGTGTTATATGTGCTACTTGCGTTCGCTCCGTTCGTTTTTTTTGGGGGGTGGGGGGGGGTGAAAATATGGCAGTGGCAGGTCAACAGCCGGCCTTGGCTGAAACGCAGAGCAGGTTTATGAGTCCATCAGGACATCACCTGAGACCGCACTGGTTTATTCGGACTGACAGTTGGATTAACCTTGGCTGCGTCGCTGACTCCGCATGGATGATTGATGCATTCTGAAGGATAACCGTCCCCCCTTACATTTTAATTGTAGCAATGTTATTGTTGCTCTAATCGCCTTTAATAATACAATTGCACTTTAGTGTTGCGGCGTGCACTCAGACACGGCACAATCATAGGGGATGATGATAATGCATTACGCGCTCGTTTTGGGAGCTGTCTCCCATAATTGATTGTGCCGGAGTGACCTATCGGTACAATACTGCTCTCCATGCACTTTAAGTGCACGCATATTTCACATTACAAACTGAAAAGCCTTATCGTGTGTGAAAGGTTGAATGTCATTTATTACACGTATCACATTTACACCAAGTGACATTGTCTTTTCAAATTGCCCTGATCTCCTCAGTCCTATCTTTGCCTGCAAAGGTCACTCACATCCACTCGTTAAATGCAACCTGACAGAGATTAGTCAAAAGGGACAGCCAAATAGATGCATCACCACGGAATCAAACGTCTCCAAATTAATTTATCCAATTAATGAAATATGAGGACGAAGGCTGATTAGGTGTGACAAGTAAACTGGTCACTTTTTCTTTTTTTTTTTGCTTCCAAAATCCGCGCCGTCGCCATTATGAAGTGAGTGAATCGGACAGCAATACAAACATTTGCATTGGGGGGGTTGGGGAGGGGGTGGGGGGGTGCAGCGTGCTTTCCTCAGCTCAAAATAAAAACGCCACAACAATCATTCAGGGACGTGGGAGAGAACTTGATATGGATCATTACAGAAATAATGTTTAATCAACTCCTTCCGTATTGTAATCTATTTTTGCAGTTGTAGGCATTTGTGTAAACCAGTACACACAGCTTTGCACAATGTTGTCTCTCTCTCTCTGCCTCTCTCTGCCTCTCTCTCTCTCTATCTCTCCCTCTGCCTTTCTGTCTCTGTCTGTCTCTCCCTGTCTCTTCCCAATCATGCATATTCAATTTTATGCTGATGCTTAACTGTCGATGCACCCGGAATTAGAACAAGCCATTCGGCTTCATTAAAAATAAATGATTATCAAGTTATCTTTTTGAAATTCTATTAAAATGTGTGACGCTCTCCACTTATCTGTCACCTGCCTCCCCTGAGCATCCCAACACTAATAGAGTGACTCGGTAGACAGGTACCCATGGGAGCCCTCATCTTGCCAAACTGTCCGCTTCCGCTCCGTGTCGGCCTCCGACGGCTGGCTGGCTGCCTGGCTGCCCCCCTCCCCCCTCCCCCTTCCAAGCCCCGTCCCCCCTCCCGCGCAGAAAAACACAAATAAGACAAAGACACATCAGGATTGGCTGATGAGTGTCTGAAGCACCTTGGAAATAATGCGGGGGGGATGCTCTAAACGTGACAGAAGGTGACACGATATGTGCATGTGTGTGTGTTTTTCTGTCTCCGTTGTTTGTTTTTCATCTATTCTCAGAGACAAGGGGATGACGTAATCTTGTTTTCCCTGCAACACCCACCTACACACTCACACACACACAACACACACACATAAACACACCACGCAGGGCCCACAGGAGCGAGGTCACAGAGACACTGGGTGGGGGGGCACATTATCTGGGGTTGTTTTGGGGCAGTTTTAATTGCAGAAGCGGGTGACAGGCAGCGAGAGGGACGTGTGTTAGCCCTGGGCCGCCGACTGGTCACTTTCTCCTCCAGCGCCTAGCGACAGCAGAGAGAGAGAAAAAGAGAGAAAGAGAGAGAGAAAGAAAGAGAGAGAAAGAGAGAGAGAGAGAAATAAAGAGAGAGAGAAAGGCCAAAGAGGCTATGGAGAGACGAACATTTCCAAAGTGCCCTGCATTTTAACCATATGTGTGTGTTTGTGTTTACGTGTGTTTACATATGTCTGTTTATGTGTGTCTTTGTGTGCATATGCATGCGCATGTATGAGAGAGCGGCACCAGCTCGAACAAAGACAAACCCTTGTTGAATTTGTCCTTCCACAGAGAGGGATTTATTATTAGAAAGGACATAAACAGACTAATTAAATCACAGCAGTCAGGCCGAGATGACAGCTGGTGCAGTGTGTGACCACACAGATCCTTATCAAAGAGCGGGAGGCATGGCTCTCTCAATCCGCCCCTCCGTCGGGAGCTATTTTAGGGAGAGCCAACCGACGGAGCACACACGCGTGGTGCATGGCTTCTGCTAAAAGGGAAATTCAATGTACATAATGGCTGATTACAAAGGCCACGCTATACAGTATGCAAGCGAAGTGATGGATGCTCGCGCTTTGCAAACAACAGGGGCCCTGATTTCGTTTGTGTGAGCATTTAATTGTATTCTATTTCAGCACTGCTGGAAAGTTGACGGTGCTTATAAGCCCACATTCAAAGAAAGAACAAGTCAAAATGTATTCTTTTTTTTGCTTTCAT